>NW_027071936.1:67872582-68093998 GCF_038088225.1 Cyrtonyx montezumae | reverse complement strand
GTGAGGACCCCCCCCCCCCAAGATTTGTGAGTGAGGACCCCCCGAGATTGGTGACTGAGGAGCCCCCCAACATTTAGGAATGAGAATCCCCTGAGATTTGTGAATGAGGACCCCCCAATATTTATGAATGGGAGCCCCCCAGGATTGGCGACTGAGGAGCCCCCCAATATTTGTGAACGGGACCCCAATATTTGTGAACGGGACCCCAATATTTGTGAACGGGACCCCAATATTTATGAACGGGACCCCCAATATTTGTGAACGAGACCCCAATATTTGTGAACGGGACCCCAATATTTATGAACGGGACCCCCCGGGATTTGGGAGTGGGGGGTCCCACCCACTCCGCGTGCCCCCACCATGGGGGGTTTGGGGGGGTTCCTTCCCCGCGTTTCGGGGTCCCCCCGTGGCCGCGGTCGGGCGGCGTTTCCCGGCGTCGGGAGCGTCCGTTTTTAGGAACGGGAACGGAACCGGAGGACGGGAATGGGGCGGCGGCGCGGCCCTTCCTGCGGGGGGGGTCGGGGGGGCCGGGGGCAGCGGGGCCGGATGGAGACGGCTCCGCTTGGAAATCCCGAAATAGGAACGGGCCCCGAACCTCCGGAAAACGGGAAACAAAAAGGGAAACGGCGCAGCACGAAACCCCATAAGGGATCCGCGGCCCAAAGCCCACTGCCATTGTTCCACGCTCTTCCGCTGCGGGGGGGGCGGGGGTCTGTGGGGTCTGTGGGGTGTGTGGGGCACTGAGGCTCAGTGTGTGGGGTCTGTGGGGTCAGTGGGGTCTGTGGGGCACTGAGGCTCAGTGTGTGGGGTCTGTGAGGCACTGAGGCACAGTGTGTGGGGTCTGTGGGGCCAGTGGGGCACTGAGGCACAGTGTGTGGGGTCTGGGGTCTGTGGGGTCTGTAGGGTCAGTAGGGCACTGAGGCACAGTGTGTGGGGTCTGTGGGGCACTGAGGCTCAGTGTGTGGGGTCTGTGGGGCACTGAGGCACAGTGTGTGGGGTCTGGGGTCTATGGGGTCTGTAGGGTCAGTAGGGCACTGAGGCACAGTGTGTGGGGTCTGTGGGGCACTGAGGCTCAGTGTGTGGGGGTCTGTGGGGTCTGTGGGGCACTGAGGCTCAGTGTGTGGGGTCTGTGGGGCACTGAGGCTCAGTGTGTTGGGTCTATGGGGTCAGTGGGGTCAGTGGGGCACTGAGGCTCAGTGTGTTGGGTCTATGGGGTCAGTGGGGTCAGTGGGGCACTGAGGCTCAGTGTGTGGGGTCTGTGGGGTCAGTGGGGTCAGTGGGGCACTGAGGCTCAGTGTGTGGGGTCTGTGGGGCACTGAGGCACAGTGTGTGGGGTCTGTGGGGCCAGTGGGGCACTGAGGCACAGTGTGTGGGTCAGTGGGGTCAGTGGGGCACTGAGGCTCAGTGTGTGGGGTCTGTGGGGTCAGTGGGGTCAGTGGGGCACTGAGGCACAGTGTGTGGGGTCTGTGGGGCCAGTGGGGCACTGAGGCACAGTGTGTGGGGTCTGGGGTCTGTGGGGTGTGTGGGGTCAGTAGGGCACTGAGGCACAGTGTGTGGGGTCAGTGGGGCACTGAGGCTCAGTGTGTGGGATCTGTAGGGCACAGTGTTGTGGGGTCTGTGGGGCACTGAGGCTCAGTGTGTGGGGTCTGTGGGGCACTGAGGCTCAGTGTGTGGGGTGTGTGGGGCACTGAGGCACGGCGTATGGGATCTGTGGGGTAACAGAGGCACAGAATATGGGATCCATAGAGCAGATGGGGGCGCAGATGGAGACCCCATTGTTCCCCCCCCCCCCCAAAGTGTGTGGGGCGGGAGCTGAGTTATGGGTCCACCCCCCCCCCCCCCCCCCCCCTTTAATTACCTCGCAGGCGTGAAGAAGAAGACGAAGGTCATCAAGAACAGCGTCAACCCCATATGGAACGAGGTGGGCACCTTCCCCATATCCATCTCTTGGGGGTCGGGGGACCCCGACCCTATATTCTGACCCCCCCCCCCCTCCCCCCCTTTTTTTTATAGGGTTTCGAGTGGGACCTGAAAGGCGTCGCTTTGGACGTCGGCTCCGAGCTCTGCGTCGTCGTGAAGGACCATGAGACCGTGGGGAGGAATCGGTGGGGTTTTGGGGTTTGGGGATTTGGGGGTTTTGGGGTTTGGGGGTTTGGGGTTTTGGGTTGGGGGGGGCGACCCCAAATCTCCCCACACGGCTCCGGTTTGCAAAGCCTGGGGCGTGCACTAAGTGCACGCCCCAGGCTTTGCAAACCGGAGCCGTGGGGTGGGGGTTCCTCCGCCCCCTTAACCCCGCTGACCCCAAACCCTTTTTCCCCCCTCCTGCCCCCCAACCCCGCTATAGGTTTTTGGGGGAAGCCCGCGTCCCGCTTCGGGATGTGCTGTCCTCCCCGGCCTGGCGGCCTCGTACGATGTCCCGTTGTTGGACAGCAAGAAGCAGAGCACCGGGGTGAGGCCCCATAGGGCGGCGGGCGGGGATGTGGGGTGGGGGCTCGGTGGGGTGGGGGCTCAATGGGGTTGGGGACTCAGTGGGGAGGGACATGGCAATGGGGTGGGGGCTCAGTGGGGTTGGGGCTCAGTGGGGTTGGGGACTCAATGGGGTGGGGGCTCAATGGGGTGGGGGCTCGGTGGGGTCTCAATGGGGGTGGGGACTCAGTGGGGTTGGTTGGGGACTCAGTAGGGAGGGGACATGGCAATGGGATGGGGGACTCAGTGGGGTGGGGACTCAGTGGGGTGGGGGGCTCAGTGGGGTTGGTTGGGGGCTCAATGGGGTTGGGGACTCAATGGGTTGGGGACTCAATGGGGGTGGGGGGCTCAATGGGGTGGGGACTCGGTGGGGTTGGGGGCTCAGTGGGGTTTGGTTGGGGGACTCGGTGGGGTGGGGACTCAGTGGGTTTGGGGCTCAATGGGATTGGGGACTCAATGGGGTGGGGGGCTCAATGGGGTTTGGTTGGGGACTCAGTGGGGTGGGGGGCTCAGTAGGGTGCGGTCCTGGCAGTGGGGCAGGGTCCTGGCAGTGGGGCGGGGTCATAACGGGATGGGGTCCTGGCAGTGGGGCGGGGGTCCTGGCAGTGGGGCGGGGACATGATGGGATGGGGTCCTGGCAGTGGGGCGGGGACATGATGGGATGGGGTCCTGGCAGTGGGGCGGGGACGCGATGGGGCGGGGTCCCGGCGGCCGTGTGACCCCTCTCCCTTTGCGCAGGCTTCCCTCACGCTTCAGGTGTCCTACACCCCTCCTCCGGGCGCCGTCCCCCTCTTCCCTGCCCCGCCCCCCCCCGAGGCAGGCCCCAGCAGCGCTGGCGGAGCCCGACGCGCTCACCGGTAACGCGGGGGGCTCCGGGGGGGGCCGCGCCCCCCATAGCCCACCCCACAGCGCCCGCGGACCCACGGCGACCTCCCTGCCTCCCGCCCCGCGCAGAAGCGGCCACCGAGGGAGAGGGGGAGGACCCGGCGGTGACGGGGGACGAGGCCGAGCCCCCATCTGTGGGGCCGCCGGGCCCAGAGCCGCCCCCCCTGCCCCACAGAGCCCCCGCCCCCCGCAGCCGTGGGGTGAAGCGCAGGAGGAGCGCCCCCAAAAAGCCGCTGTCCAACAAAGCCCAGGACTTCCAGGTGAGACCGCGGGCAGTGGGGCAGCGTCCCGAGGGAATAGGGCCGGGACATCACTGGGGCTCTGTCGTCTATGGGGTGTCCCTATAGGGCCGGGACATCACTGGGGTTCTGTCACCTATGGGGTGTCCCTATAGGGCCGGGACCTGCCTGGGGTTCTGTCACCTATGGGGTGTCCCTATAGGGCCGGGACATCAGTGGGGCTCTGTCACCTATGGGGTGTCCCCGAGGTGTCCCTGTGGGGTGGGACCAACCCGTCCTCGCTCCTCCCAGATCCGGGTGCGGGTGATCGAGGGCCGGCAGCTGCCCGGCGTGAACATCCGCCCCGTGGTGAAGGTGACGGCCGTGGGGCAGACCAAGAGGACCAGGATACGCAAAGGCAACAGCCCCCCGCTTCGAGGAGGTGAGGGGGGGCCGCTGTGGGGCGCCGCCTGCACCCAGCCGGCCTTCGTCTTCGCCCGTCCTCCTCACCCCACCCGTCGTGTGGGGCGGGGCGGGCCTCCACCCCATAGCGTTGTTGGGGTTCCGCTCTGCATCGCCCCTTTCCCCGCAGACCTTCTTCTTCAACGTCTTCGAGTCGCCGGCCGAGCTGTTCGATGCGCCCCTCTTCATCACGGTGAGCCCGCCGCGCCGTGTCCCCGACCCCGACCCCATCCCCGTCCCCGACCCCGTCCCCGTCCCCGACCCCGACCCCGTCCCCGACCCCGTCCCCGACCCTGGGGTGTGGGCCCGCTCCCGACCCGGGCTCACAGCTCCTCCTGCAGGTCCTGGACTCGCGCTCCTTCCGGATGGACGCGGTCATCGGGGAATTTCGGGTGAGGGTCCGGCTGATTTCCGTGCCGGTGGGTTAACGGTTGGGGTCCGTCGTGGACGTGGTCTCCAGCCCTAGGGACCGTGCTTCTGGGGGCGGGGATGGGTTGGGGTTGGACGTGGGGGTCCTTTGCGTTTCCATCGTTGTGTGGTTCTGCGTCGGGGCACGGCGGGGGGGGGGTTGACTTGATGACTTCGGGGGTCTTCTCCAACGCGAGTGATCCCATGAGTGAGTTACGGACGTGGTGGGTTGGAGGTTGGAGTTCCGGACCTCGGGGGTCTTCTCCAACCCAAATGAGTCCACGATTGAGTGGATGTGGAGATGACGGGTTGGTGCTTGGACTTGGTGACGTAGAGGGACTCCTCCAACCCAAGTGATTCCGTAATCGAGTGGACACGGACGTGGTGGGTTGGTGGTTGGGCTCGATGAGCTTGGGGGTCTTCTCCAACCCAAATAAGTTCATGATTGGGGTACAGAGATGATGAGTTGGTGCTTGGACTTGATGACTTAGGGGCTCTCCTCCAACCCAAGTGATTCCGTAATCGAGTGGACACGGACGTGGTGGGTTGGTGGTTGGGCTCGATGACCTTGGGGGTCTTCTCCAACCCAAATGATTGAGTGGACGTGGAGATGACGGGTTGGTGCTTGGACTTGGTGACGTAGAGGGACTCCTCCAACCCAAGTGATTCTGTAATTGAGTGGACACGGAGGTGGTGGGTTGGTGGTTGGACTCAATGAGCTCGGGGGTCTTCTCCAACCCAAATAAGTTCATGATTGGGGTACAGAGGTGACGGGTTGGTGATTGGACTTGATGACGTAGAGGCCCTTCTCCAACCCAAGTGGTTCCGTAATCGAGCGGACACGGAGGTGGCGGCTTGGTGGTTGGGCTCGATGAGCTCGGGGGTCTCCTCCAGCCGGAATGATCCCGTGGTTCTGCGGGCAGTGATGGGTCGATAGTTGGACGTGGTGATCTCAGGGTTCGTTAACGATGTTTGGATCCCACAATTTCCTCTCTGCGTTTCACAGATGGACATTGAGAGCGTCTACTCGGAGCCGAGTGAGTTCCCCACGTGGCCCCGTAGGAAGGGCAGAGGCCTTCCCCTATCCGCTGCCCCTTCCCAAGCCGTGTGTCTGTGTGAACACCCGATAAACGTCTCCCACGCCCATCCCCTCCGCGCGTGACACGGGGAGGCCGACAGAGGGGACACAGCGCTTCCCCGTCACACCACCCCACGTGCCCCCCCAGAACACGCCATCCTCCGGCGGTGGCTGCTGCTCTGTGACCCGGAGGACTTCACGGCGGGGGCCAAGGGCTACCTGAAGGTCAGCGTGCTCGTGCTGGGGCCCGGGGACGAAGCTCCGGTGAGTATCGGTGCGCGGGGGCTTCCAGCTGCCCCCTCCCGCCGCCCGGATCCGCGCCAGCCCCCCTCCCTTCCCACAGCTGGAGAAGAAGGAGATCTCTGAGGACAAGGAGGACATCGAGGGGAACCTCCTGCGTCCCACGGGGGTCGCCTTGCGTGGGGCTCAGTTCTGCCTGAAGATCTTCAAGGCTGAGGATTTGCCCCAGAGTGAGCGGTGGGGCCGTCCCGCGGCGGCGTGGCCCATGGGGTCGCCGTGCGTGGGGCGTAGCACCCGTGGGTGCTGTGGATCACCGTCCCCCTCTCCCCTCCCCCCACAGTGGACGACGCCGTCATGGACAACGTCCGGCAGATCTTCGGATTCGAGAGCAACAAGAAGAACCTGGTGGACCCCTTCGTGGAAGTCAGCTTCGCGGGGAAGACGGTGAGTGGGGCACGGCTCTGCGTCCCCGGGCTGGGGGCGGGGGGGGGGGGACATCGTGTGGGGACAGCAATGGGGCAACACCCGGGGTGTCTGCGCCGCGATCGTGTCCCCACTGTGCTGTGGGACTTCCCGGTGTCTGGGGCAGACCCATCCCTTCTCCTGCCCCTCCAGCTCTACTCGAGGATCCTGGAGAAGAACGCCAACCCGCAGTGGAACCAATGCCTGACGCTGCCGGCCATGGTGAGCGCGGTGCCCACCGCTCAGCGCCCCGCTGCCCCCCACCGCCGCTCACCGCCCCTCTCTTCCCCCAGTTCCCTTCCATGTGCGAGAAGATGCGGATCCGTGTGACCGACTGGTGAGCGGGGGTGGGGCAGGCACCCCACAAAATGGGGCGCCTCGTGGGGTCGGGGAGCGCCCGGTGCGCGCTGAGACGTGGGCTGTGTTCCAGGGACCGACTCACGCACAACGACGTCGTCGGCACCGCCCACCTCTGCATGTCCAAGATCTCAGCGCCCGGCGGGGAGCTGGAGGGTGAGGGGCTGGGGGTGGGGGGCTGGGGGTGGGGGGCTGAGGGGTGGGGGGGCACGGCCTTGGGGTCACAGCTGGAGCTTGGTGTTGGCTCGGAAGAGGGAACAGGCAGGGCGGGCTCTGTGCCGTCACTGGGGCTGGGGGAGAAACGGGGCATGGGGTGGTGGTGGCTCCGTCCATCCCATGGTGATATCTCCACCCATCCCGTGGTGATATCTCCATCCCATAGTGATATCTCCACCCATCCCATAGTGATATCTCCACCCATCCCATAGTGATATCTCCACCCATCCCATAGTGATATCTCCATCCATCCCATAGTGATATCTCCACCCATCCCGTGGTGATATCTCCACCCATCCCATAGTGATATCTCCATCCCATAGTGATATCTCCACCCATCCCATAGTGATATCTCCATCCATCCCATAGTGATATCTCCATCCATCCCATAGTGATATCTCCATCCATCCCGTGGTGATATCTCCATCCATCCCGTGGTGATATCTCCATCCATCCCATAGTGATATCTCCACCCACCCGTGGTGATACCTCCACCCATCCCATAGTGATACCTCCACCCATCCCATGGTGATACCTCCACCCATCCCGTGTGATATCTCCACCCATCCCGTGGTGATATCTCCACCCATCCCGTGGTGATACCTCCACCCATCCCGTGTGATATCTCCACCCATCCCGTGGTGATATCTCCACCCATCCCGTGGTGATACCTCCACCCATCCCGTGGTGATATCTCCACCCATCCCGTGGTGATATCTCCACCCATCCCGTGGTGATATCTCCACCCATCCCGTGGTGATATCTCCATCCCATGGTGATCTCTCCACCCATCCCATAGTGATATCTCCACCCATCCCATAGTGATATCTCCACCCATCCCATAGTGATATCTCCACCCATCCCGTGGTGATATCTCCATCCCATAGTGATCTCTCCACCCATCCCGTGGAGATGTCTCCATCCCTCCCGCGGTGCTCCTCCCACCCATCCTGCAGTGGCGGCTCTGTCCATCCCGTGGCCGTGGCTACGTCTGCCCTGCATGCTGTTTCCTCGTGCCCTGCGTGGTGGCCCCATCCATCCCGTGTCCCCGCTCTGCATCCTTGTGGTGCCGATCCTTTCGTGGCCCTGCCGCCCTCCGTTCCTCCTGTGGTCGCTGCAGAGCTGCTTTGCACGTGACGTTTCTCATCCTCTCCCGCTCCGTGCACGCTCTGTAACCCCCCCAGAGGGCAGCGTGCCCGCGTTGCATCCTCCCCGCTTCTGTGTGGGCACCACACCCCCCAGCGATGGCTTCCCATCACCTCCTGCTGTCCCGCAGCCCTCCCTGCTCCTCCTCATCTCCTCTCTCCATCTCTTTACGCTCCAGATGCGTTTCCTGCTCTCGCGAAGCCTCTGAAAGCCACAGACCGTACGTCCCCTTAGCGCCTCTTGGTTTGGGTAACTCCTTTCGTTAGGGTGCGTGCTGCCCGGGGAAGGGCTCCGCTGCCGTCCCCCCACCTCCGGCGGCTTTGGGGTACCCCCCCCTTGGGCAGCAGTGACGCTGGGGTCCGGCGTCGAGCTGGGAGCTCAGCACAGATCCAGCTCTTCGCATCTGCTCGAGGTGTCCGGGAACGAGCAGAGCTCGCGCTGCCTCGTGGCACGGGGCAGCCCCGAGTCCACGCGGCTCCCACCGCGGGGTGCTCTGCGTGCTCCACCAGCACCTTCCCTGCCCCAGGGACGTGCTGCTCTGCCCGTGGGGCCCTGACTGCCCTTCCCCTGTGCCCCGCAGTGGATGACGGGCTGGGCTTCCTGCCGACCTTCGGCCCCTGCTACGTCAACCTGTACGGCAGCCCCCGCGAGTTCACCGGCTTCCCCGACCCGTACGAGGCGCTCAATTTAGGAAAGGTGAAATCAGCTTCTTGCCAGCACGGCCCGAAATGAGCTAACCGTCCTTCATGCTGCCTCTAACCCGGACCGGCTCTGCCAGCAGCAGCCCGTGCCGCGTGCTCTGCCCCCGGCGCTCCCCGCTTCCCGGCACCGCTCCCCGCCTCTGAAATAAGCGCTCCCCATCTGAGCTCTCTGCCGACCGGAGCGGAGGTGGAGGTGAACACGGGGGCCGTGGCTCCTGACCCCATCCCCGCTCTACTCCAAGGGCGAGGGCGTCGCGTACCGCGGCCGAGTGCTGCTGGAGCTGGAGACCAAGCTGGCGGAGCAGGGGGAGCTGAAGGTGGAGGACATCTCTGCGGACGACGTGCTGCGGGTGGAGGTAGCGGGGTCGCCGTGATGTCGGCGATGGAGGGGGGATGGCTCGCGGCGTCCCGGGGTGTCCGGCTTGCTCTGTGGGAGCAAACCGTAGCGAACGTGGCCGTGCTCCGTCAACGCTGGGCTTGGTGATCCTCACGGGTCCCTCCCAGCTCCGGTGCTGCTCGGCGGCCGTGTGGGGTCATCCCGGGGGGGGCAGTGGTGGCATCTCCCCCTGTGCCTCTTGCAGAAGTACCTGCGGCGGAGGAAGTATTCCCTCTTCGCTGCCTTCTACTCGGCCACCATGCTGCAGGACGTGGACGACGCCATCCAGTTCGAGGTCAGCATCGGCAACTACGGCAACAAGTTCGACAACACCTGCCTGCCCTTGGCCTCCACCACGCAGTACAGCCGGGCCGTGTTCGATGGTGAGCAGCACCAAGGGGCACCGCGCTGGTGATGGGGTGGCTGTGGGGTCTCCGTCTGTGAAGGCCTTAGAAACCCAACTGGGGTCCTTTGGGACCCAACCGGGGTCTTTTGAGACCTAACTGTGGGACTTGAGTTCAGGACCCAACTGGAGGCCTTCAGATCCCACTTTGGAGATCTTCAGAACCCAATGGGGGCCTTCAGAACCTGACTAGGCTCCTTCAAATCCCAATTGGAGGTCCTCAGAACCCAACTGGGAGCCTTCAAATCTCAAGTAAAGATCCTCAGAACCCAACTGGGAGCCTTCAAATCCCAACTGGAGCCCTTTGAAACCCAACTGGGGGCCTTCAGATCTCAATTAAAGATCCTCAGAAACCAGGGGGGGACCCTTCAAAACCAAAAAGGGGGCCTTCAGAACCCAACTGGGGTCCTTCAAATCTCAGTTGGAGATCTTCAGAACCCAATAGGGGCCTTCAGAACCCAATGGGGTCCTTCAAATCTCAATTGGAGATCTTCAGAACCCAATGGGGGCCTTCAGAACCCAACTGGAGCCCCTTAAAGCCCAGCTGAAAGTCTCAAGTCCAACTGGAGACCTCTGAAATCTCAACCAACGTGTGAAGGCAGCAGCACACGTGGGAAGATCGGAGGGGAGGGAGGCAGCCAGGAATGAAGTGTTCCTGTGGGGCCCCTCGACCACAGCAGTGCCCCTTTCTCCTCTTGGGAGAGCTGGTGCTTTGGGGTGGCCTTTCCCTGGCTCCTGTGGGGGTTTTGGGGTCAGATGCCTTCAGCGCACTGCTTCCTGGCCTCACCACTCCACAGGAGCTGCGGACGGGTCCACGAGCGCACCCGGATCCCCACATGGGGTCTCCAAAAGGGAGAGCTCCCGCCCCGACCAGGCGGTACCCGGTGCCCCGCGCTCACCCAACGCTGTGCCCTCCAGGTTGCCACTATTACTACCTGCCCTGGGGCAACGTGAAGCCCGTGGTGGTGCTGTCCTCCTACTGGGAAGACATCAGCTACCGAACCGATGCTCAGAACCTCCTCCAGCACGCGGCGGACAGGCTGGTGAGTGCCCCGGTGATGCATCCCCCCGCATCGTGGGCAGGAGGGTGGGGGGGATGGGGCCCATCTCCAGCGGGGTCGAGTGTGGGGTTTGACGGTGACCCAGGTGTTGTTGCGTTAGGGGCGTGCGACCCAAGCCTTGGGCTGCTTCTTCCAGCCAGCATGGTGCCGTACAGCTGGGTGGGAAATTTAAGGGGGGGCCACCCCCAATCTTGTGGGATGGCGATGAGATGCTTCACCCAAGTGGGAGAACCAGCGCAGGAAGCATTGCTTCTTTCCCCTTCAGAGCGATGGGTGGGATTTCTTGCCAAAGTAGGGCCAGCTGGGAGCTTCTGACGTGGGGAGGGCCGTGCTGGGGAGGCAGGACACGTCACTGACCCCCACGTCGTGCAGGAAGCCAACCTGGAGCGGATCCACCTCGCGCTCAAAGCCAGCGGCACGCCGGGCGAGCTGGAGTCCCTGGGAGCCCAGCTGATGGACGACGTCATCGCGGACTGCAGGTTCCTCTCCCGGCTCTCAGCGCGACGCTTCTCACCGCGTTTCGTTGTGGGAGCGCTTGTTTGTCTTGGAAGGGAACGACTCGTTGCTTTTCTCCTCTTTCTTTCATGTGCTTTGAGCGCGTCCGTGCAGAGCGCTGGGTGTCTCGGTGCTGTGCGCATGGAGGTGTGGGGTTGGGCAGCGTGGATGTCCCGCTGTCCCCGTGGATGTTCTGCTTGTCCCAGCAGTTGAGCAGTGGTTGGCCAGCGGTTGAGTAGTGGTTGATGGGCAGTTGAGCAGTGGTTGGCTATTGGTTGACCAGCAGTTGAGCAGTGGTTGACCATTGTTTGACCAACAGTTGATCAACAGTTGAGCAGTGGTTGGCCAACAGTTGACAAACAGTTGACCAGCAGTTGACCAATGGTTGACCAGTGGCTGACCAGCAGTTGACCAGCGGTTGACCAGTGGTTGACCAGTGGCTGACCAGCAGTTGACCAGCGGTTGACCAGTGGTTGACCAGTGGCTGACCAACTGTTGACCAGTGGTTGACCAGTGGCTGACCAATGTTTGACCAGCAGTTGAGCAGTGGTTGATGAGCGGTTGACCAACAGCTGAGGAGTGGTTGGCCATTGGTTGACCAGCAGTTGAACAGTGGTTGAGCAGTGGTTGACCATTGTTTGACCAACAGTTGAGCAATGGTTGGCCAACAGTTGACAAACAGTTGACCAGCAGTTGAGCAATGGTTGACCAGTGGCTGACCAACAGTTGAGCAATGGTTAACCAGCAGCTAACCAGTGTCTGACCAGCAGTTGATCAACAGTTGAGCAATGGTCGTCCAGTGGTTGACCAACAGTTGAGCAATAGTTGACCAGCATTTGACCAGCAGCTGACCAATGTTTGACCAGCAGTTGAGCAGTGGTTGAGCAGTGTTTGACCAGCAGTTGACCAACAGTTGAGCAGTGGTTGGCCAGCAGTTGACCAACAGTTGAGCAGTGTTTGACCAGCAGTTGACCAACAGTTGAGCAGTGTTTGACCAGCAGTTGACCAACAGTTGAGCAGTGGTTGGCCAGCAGTTGACCAACAGTTGAGCAGTGGTTGACCAACAGAACCTCCTTCAGGGGGCTGAACTGGGGGAGCTCTGGAGTTCCTTCCAGTCCTATGTGGTTGTGGATGGTGGGAGGAGGCTGAGGCTCGGGAGAACTGCTCACGCCACGTCTCTGCCCGCAGCGTGCCACTGCCCGATGTGCTGGGGAGGGCGGCCAGCACGCACCTGGACCAGAACCTGTACCGCTTCCGCAGCACCAACCTGGAGCAGATGGTGCGGGCGGCCCTGAGGCTGAAGCACGAGGAGCTGAGCCTGCCGGCCGCGTTGGAGCAGGCCGAGGACTGGCTGTGCCGGCTGCGCACGATGGCCGAGGAGGTAACGCCGCGAGGACGGGGGGGGTCCCAAGGTTTGGTGCTGAGAGAGAAACCACAGCGGGTTGGGAGACGTAAGCAACATAAGATTGAGAATACAGAGCGACGTCTGCGTAGCAGCGTCATGCTCTCAGTGCATGGGAGGGACGTGGATAATCAGGTGACGCTTGGGAGCGTCGTCATCGAGTCCGTGGGGTCGGAAGGGTCCTCCAAACGCCGTCCGCTCCAACTCGCCGTCAGAGGTCGTCCAGCTCTGATCACGGACGTTATCAAACTCCTATCACAGTGGTGACTTCCACTTCCTAGTAACGTTAGCCTGCGAACTTGTGGCTTTCAACGCAGCCGTAACCGGGAACACACTGCATTCGTTTCTTTATTTCCTGAGCTTCCTTTGACCCATCGCATCTCACAGCTGCTCTTAGAGGTTGAGCTACGGATCTCCTGAGATCCCTTCCAGCTGAGTGCACTGAGCTCGTGCTCGACCTCCCCTGTGCTTTCTGCAGTGCCGTCACTGGCTGCGCGGGGGGAGCAGTGGATGTAGTCCGCCTTGCTTTCAGCGAGGTGGTTGACACTGTGTCCCACAGCATCACAGAGCTGAGGAGGTGTGGGAGGGACGAGGGGACGGTGGGGTGGGCTGAGAGCTGGCAGAGCTCGGGGGGCTGCGATGGGCACACGGAGCTCGATGAGGGGACGGCGCCAGAGCTGGGCAGGGTGGGCTGGGCATGGGGGAGCCCGCTGGGGTTCACTGAGCAAGTGGAGTCTTGCACGTGGGGAGGAAGAACTGCGTGCACCGGTATGGGGTGGGGGCGAGCTGCTGGGGAGGAGCTCTGCCAGGACCTGCGGGTCCTGGTGGGTGGCAGATGGCCGTGAGCAGCGTGCCCTGGTGGCCAAGAAGGACAACGGGATCCTGGGCTGCGTTAGGAGCGTGGCCAGCAGGACGAGGGAGGGGATCCTCCCCCTCTGCTCTGCCCTGGTGAGGCCTCACCTGGAGCACCGCGTCCTGGTACAAAACAGACAGGGGGTCTGTGATCCAGGGACGGGGACGCTCAGCCCTATAGGCGCTGGGGCCTGGAATCCATGGGGTCGGGTGCTGTGCTCATTCTGTGACCCCTCCCCAGCCCCAGAACAGCCTCCCCGACGTGGTGATCTGGATGCTGCAGGGCACTAAGCGCGTTGCCTACGCCCGCGTGCCGTCCCGCGACGTGCTCTACTCCCGCGGGGGCCCCAACTGCTGCGGGAGGGACTGCGGCAAGCTGCAGACCATCTTCCTGAAGGTGCGTGGGTCCCTCCGTGCGTGGGTGCAGACCTCAGCGTGGCACCTCACGCCGGCTCCTCCCGTTCCTGCTGAAGGGTTTTCCCCTCCAGGGGGTGATGAACGCGGCTCTTTCTGCAGTACCCCCAGGAGGAGGCGGTGGGGCCGCGGATCCCGGCCCAGGTCCGCGTGCAGCTCTGGTTTGGGCTCTCCGTCGATGAGAAGGAGTTCAACCAATACTCCGAGGGGAAGCTCTCCGTCTTCGCTGAAACCGTGAGCATCTGGCAGGGACCCCTCTGCTCCTCCTGGAGGGCACGGTGTGGGGCTGGGCCCTGGTTTGGGGTGTGGGTGCTGTGGGGATCCCGTGGACCCCTTCAGACCTGGAGAAGAGCCGGTTCAGCCATCGCGGTGGAGAGGGGTGGCTCCGGGTTCCCACCCTCCTCTCTCTCGTTGGGGATGGAAGCTGGGGGTGCCCGCAGTGGGGCTGGGGGCTGCTGGGTGAGTGAGGCTCTTGCCGGGACGTCGGTCCTCGGGGTGGTTATGAGTTCATGGAATCACAGAGTCCCTTTAGGTTGGGAAAGCCCTCTGGGGTCACCAGGGCCAGCGGTGAGCGAGCGCGGCCAATCGAAGCACAAAAGCACATCCCTAAGCGCCACACCTTCGTGTTCTTTAAGTGTCTCAGGGAGCGATGGGATGTTCTGGGTTGGAAGGGGCCCTGAAGCCCATCCAGCTCCCAAGCCCCCAACACGGGCAGGGTTACCAGCTGCTAGACCAGCTTGTCCGTGGCCCCTCGTATCCCAGGCTCTGTCCCACCTGCCTCACCCCACCAGTAACACCAAATCTCTTCTCAGTACGAGAACCAGACCAAGCTGGCACTGGTCGGGAACTGGGGCACCACCGGCCTCACTTACCCCAAATACTCCGATGTCACCGGCAAGATCAAGCTCCCCAAGGACAGCTTCCGTCCCTCTGCGGGCTGGACCTGGGCCGGTGACTGGTTCATCTGCCCGGAGAAGACGTGAGTGATGCTCTGTTTTGCAAAGCCACGTGGCTCGGGTGGGAGCTAGCCGGTGGCCAGGGCGGCTGGGTGGAGGGTGGGAGGTGGGGTGGGGGGCAGTGGGGTGGGGTCCCCCCGTGATCGGCACGGTTCCTGGGTGCAGGCTGCTGCACGAGGCGGACGCGGGGCACCTGAGCTTCGTGGAGGAGGTGTTTGAGAACCAGGTGCGGCTGCCTGGCGGGCAGTGGATCCACATGGCCGATGCCTACACCGATGTGGTAAGGAGCGAGCGGGACCCCGGGGCGCCCCGCGGAGGTGGGGGCAGCGGGTGGACGTGGTTCCTCACCGTGTCCCACAGAACGGGGAGAAAGTTCTGCCCAAGGATGAGATCGAGTGTCCTCCGGGCTGGAAGTGGGAAGACGTGGAGTGGGACACCGACCTCAACAGAGCCGTGGACGAGAAAGGTGTGACGGGTGGATTCGGGTGCCCGTGGTGCTTCGTTCCTCGAACTCTGCCCAATGTGGGGTTCCTTGAATGCTCCCCCCCGGCCCTGGGGACGGAGGTGTCCCTCTGTGGCTGTGGCAGCTCAGGAGAAGGGGTCAGCCCGTGCCCTGCGTGGGTCCGGGGGGCAGCGCTTCACTGCTGGAAAGGCCGCGTTCTTCGGGTGCATCTTTTCTGGCTTCTGGGGAGGGAGGGCTGGGGAGCGTCTGAGATCATTGAACTGCACCATGGCTTGGTTGGAAGGGTCCTTAAAGATCGTAGAATCAAAGGATGGCTTGGGTTTAGGTTTGGAAGGGTCCTTAAAGATCATAGAATCAAAGGATGGCTTGGGTTTGGGTTGGAGGGGTCCTTAAAGATCAAAGAACCACAGAATGACTTGGGTTTGGGTTGGAGGGGTCCTTAAAGATCAAAGAACCACAGAATGACTTGGGTTTGGACTGCAAGGGTCCTTAAAGATCATAGAATCAAAGGATGGCTTGGGTTTAGGTTGGAAGGGTCCTTAAAGATCGTAGCAACATAGGATGGCTTGGGTTTGGACTAAGGTTTGGGTTGGAGGGGTCCTTAAAGATCATAGCAACATAAGATGGCTTGGGTTTGGGTTGGAAGGGTCCTTAAAGCTCAAAGGACCACAGAATGACTTGGGTTTGGACTGGAAGGGTCCTTAAAGATTGTAGAATCAAAGGATGCCTTCGGTTTGGGTTGGAAGGATTCCTTAAAGATCATAGCAACATAGGATGGCTTGGGTTTGGGCTGGAAGGGTCCTTAAAGATCATAGAACCACAGAATGGCTTGGGTTTGGACTAAAGTTTGGGTTGGAGGGGTCCTTAAAGCTCAAAGGACCACAGAATGACTTGGATTTGGACTGGAAGGGTCCTTAAAGATCGTAGCAACATAGGATGGCTTGGGTTTAGGTTGGAAGGGTCCTTAAAGCTCACCCAGCCCCACCCCTGTTTGGATGTGGCTGAATGTGTGCGGGGTGGGAGGCGATGTTGGGGTTCCCCTCCCACCCTCACCGTGCTGTCCCCGTGTCCCCCAGGCTGGGAGTACGGCCTCACCATCCCTCCGGACCGCCGGCCCAAGGCGTGGGTGCCGGCTGAGAAGATGTACCACACCAACCGGCGCCGGCGCTGGGTGCGACTGCGCAGCCGGGACCTGGCGCAGATGGAGGCCGGCAGGAAGGTGGGCTGAGGGCGGGGGGAACGGGGCTGGGGGCAGCTCGGGCTGTGGGAGGTGCTGGGGGTCTGAAGCAGGAAAGCTCTGTGGGTTTTGGGGGGGAGGTGGGGCTCCGTGCCCCGCTCCCCTCTAGGTGGTGCCATCGGACTGCGAAAGCCGCATCGCAGTGAGGTTCCCCGGGGAGGGGGACGGGGGGGGGATAGCTTCCCTTGTTTTCTCTCTTCCTAAAAAGTATTGGATGGAAATGTTTGGGGACCCCGTTCCGTTTCCCAAAGGGTCCTGGGGCAATGGGTGACAGAGGTCCGGGGAGAAAGAAATCCCCTCTAGGATTTGGGTCTGGTGAGGAGGTCACAGAATCACGCGGCCGTTCGGGTTGGAGAAGACCTTTAGGGTCACCAACCCAGTGAGCGCGTCCCCCAGTGCCACGTCCCCATGGATCCGGGACACCTCTGGGGACAGTGACCCCCCCCCCCACCCCCCGGCAGCCTTTCCCAGTGCACCGTGTCCCCAGGAGGGGGCAGAGGTGGCTGCCGTGCGGAGGTGGGCGCTGCTGGTGCTGAGCAGGATGCTGACCCTGCCCCAGCCCACCCAGGACCTACCCCGAGTGGGATTCCCAGTGGGTCCCAGTTGGGGCTCCCCTGTAGATGCTGAGCCCCTGTTTTTTCCCCCCCCCCCCACAGCACAGACAGGACGAGCAGGACGGCGAGGGCTGGGAGTACGCGTCGCTGCTGGGCTGGCGCTTCCACCTGCGGCCGCGCCGCACCGATGCCTTCCGCCGCCGCCGCTGGAGGCGCAGGATGGAGCCCCTGGAGCGCACCGGGGCCGCCGCCGTCTTCGCCTTGGAGGGGGCCCTGGTAGGGTTCACGCCGCTCCCATGGGGCGTTTTGGCTTTTTCTCCGCTGTGGGATGAAGGTCGGGCTGCCCCATGGCACTCGCGTCGCTCCCTCTGTCCCCACTGGGGGGGGGGGTCCCAGCTGTCACCGACCCCCAGGGGACGGTTTGGACGCCTGATGTCACCAACCCCGAGGGATTCACGCCAGCTTTGGGCTGAGCTGGTGGTCTGAGGATGCCGGGTGGACCCCTCCCTCCCGACACCGCGTGGCTCGGGGTTTAGGGGCGGAGGAGCCTGAGCTCACCCCGCAGTGCTGGGTCCCCGGGTCCCCTCTGGAGCACACCCCCATCCCTCTGCCCTGTCCTGCAGGGAGGAGTGACGGACGACAAAAGCGACGACGGCAAATCCGTCTCCACGCTGAGTTTCGGCGTCAACAGACCCACCATCTCCTGCATCTTCGACTGTGAGTCGAACTCAACGGGGATCCTGAGGGCACCCCACGGCCGGACGGGGCACCCCAGTGGGTGTGGGGTGGGGTCACCCCAGGTGCTCCTCTCACCCATTTCTCGATCCCTTCCAGATGGGAACCGCTACCACCTCCGCTGTTACATGTACCAGGCGCGGGACCTGGCCGCCATGGACAAGGACAGCTTCTCGGGTGAGCCCACGCCGTCGTGCTCTCTCTTGGAGAAGCGTTGAGTTGGAGGGGACCCTCGAGTTGTGTCATCCAAGGGCCGTGAGGTCCCACAGAGCAGAAATGGAGAGATTTGAGAGCTGCTGGGAGAGAAAGCAAGCGGGGTTGGGGGAGTTCCCCCTCTGAATCCGTCCTCTGAGTCTCATAACAGAGAATGGTTAATGTGGAGGTTGGGATGGGTCCTCGTGGAGGTTGGGGATGGATCCTCGTGGAGGTTGGGATGGATCCTCGTGGAGGTTGGGATGGATCCTCGTGGAGGTTGGGATGGATCCTCGTGGAGGTTGGGATGGATCCTCGTGGAGGTTGGGATGGTTCCTCGTGGAGGTTGGGATGGATCTTCGTGGAGGTTGGGATGGATCCTCGTGGAGGTTGGGATGGATCCTCGTGGAGGTTGGGATGGTTCCTCGTGGAGGTTGGGATGGATCCTCGTGGAGGTTGGGATGGTTCCTCGTGGAGGTTGGGATGGATCCTCGTGGAGGTTGGGGATGGGTCCTCGTGGAGGTTGGGGATGGATCCTCGTGGAGGTTGGGAATGGATCCTCGTGGAGGTTGGGATGGATCCTTGTGGAGGTTGGGATGGTTCCTCGTGGAGGTTGGGATGGTTCCTCGTGGAGGTTGGGATGGATCCTCGTGGAGGTTGGGGATGGTTCCTCGTGGAGGTTGGGGATGGATCCTCGTGGAGTTTAAGGATGGTTCCTCGTGGAGGTTGGGGATGGTTCCTCGTGGAGGTTGGGATGGATCCTCGTGGAGGTTGGGGATGGATCCTCGTGGAGTTTAAGGATGGTTCCTCGTGGAGGTTGGGGATGGTTCCTCGTGGAGGTTGGGGATGGATCCTCGTGGAGTTTAAGGATGGTTCCTCGTGGAGGTTGGGGATGGTTCCTCGTGGAGGTTGGGATGGATCCTCGTGGAGGTTGGGATGGATCCTCGTGGAGGTTGGGGATGGATCCTCGTGGAGGTTGGGGATGGATCCTCAAGGAGATTGGGGGTGGTTCCTCATGAAGGTTGAAGATGTCTCCTCGTGGAGGTTGGGGTTGGTTCCTCGTGGAGATGGAGGATGGTTCCTCATAGATTTTGAGGATGGTTCCTCATGGAGGTCAGGAATAGCTCCTCATGGACGTTGGGGACGGTTCCTCAAGGAGATTGAGAATGATTCCTTATAAAGTTTAAGGATGGTTCCTCGTGGAGATGGATGATGGTTCCTCCTAGAGTTTAAGGATGGCTCCTTCTGGAGGTTGGGAATGGCTCCTCAAGGAGATTGGGGGTGGTTCCTCATGAAGGTTGAAGATGGCTCCTCGTGGAGGAGCTTCTCCTGAGGCCGGTGGCTGGGATCCACCCTTGACCTTCCCTGTCCCCCCCTTTGCAGACCCGTATGCCATCGTTTCCTTCCTCCACCAAAGCCAGAAGACGGTGGTGATCAAGAACACCCTGAACCCCACCTGGGACCAGACGCTCATCTTCTACGAGATAGAGATCTTCGGGGACCCCAGGAACGTGTCCGACTGCCCTCCCAACATCGTGGTGGAGATATACGACCACGACACCTACGTGAGCGTGCGGGCAGAGCTGGACCCTCACGGTGGGAGGGGTTGGGGTACCACGGGTGGGGCTGTGTGCTCGGCTGCCCAGAGTGTCCCACGTGGACTCAAATCCTAAATCCATTCGGGTTGGAGAAGACCTCCAAGATCCCCACGTCCCACCCCGCCGTGCCCACTGTGCCGCATCTCTGTGGTTCGGGAACACCTCCAGCACAATTCCACCCCCACGTCCTGGGGCAGGCCATACCTCCTCCCCAGATCCACCCCCCGTGGATCTCAGCGATCCCTACAGATGATCCCATCCCACAGTGGGTGCTCCACGGTGCCACTCGGAGCTCCTGCTCTGCAAACTGCAGCGAGACCTCGCCTCCCCCTTAAGCCAAAAGAAACAGAAAGGAGTGCCTGTGTGCTCGGGATGGGGGTGCATTGCCTTCTCTGCCCCTCGCAGGGAGCGGATGAGTTTATGGGGCGCTGCGTGTGCCGGCCCAGCCTGCAGCGAGCACCTCGGCTCTCCTGGCACCCCGTGCTCAAGGGCGGCAGGAACGTGGGCGAGCTGCTGGCCGCCTTCGAGCTCATCCAGAGGGAGAAGGTGAGCTCTCCTCCTGCTCAGCGCCCCGAAGTTGGCTCAGCAGCGTCCAGCATCAGAGTGCAGCGAGCAGTGCAGCGCGGGGTGCTGCTGGATCCGGGAGCTGGGAGTGCTGCTGCGTGTCCCAGTGCTGCTCCTGCAGGGCTGCCCTGCTGCCTGCATGCTGCAGCCATGGGGGATGCTCTGGGTCTGGCGCTGCTGGGGGACTGGGGCTGTGCCCCCCCGGGGATGCTGACATTGTGCTACTGCGTGCTGCGTCCGTGTGGGTCTGCAGCCACGGATGGGACGGGGGGAGGTGATGCCCACCCCTTCCTCACCCCGTGCAGGACCTGCAGGAGTTGGGGGAGAGCCCTGGGGTGGGGGTCCCGCTGTGCCTCCCCGCTGCAGGCAGAGCCCTGCTCTCACCTGGGAATCTGTGGGCCCGGGTGCTGGGGCTGGGGGAGGGCTGCTGTTTTCCATCTCTGGGAATGCAAATGGAAAGCGTGTGTGTCTCCTCCGCAGCCGGCAGTGCACCACATCCCTGGCTTCGAGGTAACGCCTTCCTCCTCCGCCCTGCCCCGCTCCTTGTCCCCAGGCAGTGCTGGAGGTGGGCGCTGAGCTCTGCAGTCCCATTGCCACTCTTGGGATGAGTGAATCCCTGCCTAGAAGTGCTGATGTCCTTCAGCTGATGGCCCCTAAGACGCAGCGAGCAAATCCCACCCCGGCTGCACCACCGAGGGATGTCTTCCTGCCCCAGGAAAATTCCAGCACTTCCCTCACCGTGGAGGGCTGTGCTTCCCAGCCCCCCCTGCATGCTGCCCACCCGGGGGAGCTCTGCTGAGCACAGAGCCCCGGGGGACGGGCGCTGGAGTTTGGGATGCTTTGAGTTCCCTGCACTGCTGTCTGCTCAGACTGTGCAGCAATGTGGAGCGCGTCCTTTTCCCTTCGGTTTAAGAGGGTTAGGTTGGGTCTGTGGGCGAGAGTCGCTCTCATTTCCTCATCTCCTCTTTCCCGAACAGAACGAGCTGTCCTCTGCTCTGGATGAGGTGAGTCCGTCCCGTCGGGTTGGGGTGACGCAGGGGGGAGGAGGGCTCCGAGGTTGGGTTCCCAATGGCACGTTGGGTGGTGGTCGGCCTTGGTGGGATGAGCGTGCCCGGAGAAAGGCAGGGAGGGGAGCGAGGAGGAACCCGGGGCACCCTTTGGAGGATGGGGTGACGTCAAGAAGTGTTTTCAAAGACAAATACCACGTCTTCATCCCGCCTGCTGGTGGTGGTGGTGGTGGTGGTGGTGGTGGTGCAGGAGGGCCCTCTCGTGCTCCACGTGGGCTCAGGGGGATGAGCTCGTGCGCTCGTAACCGTCTCTCTGCTCTTTCTCCTCCACTCCTTGCCGCTGCCGTGCACGGACCGGGCACTGCGCAGCTCTGTGCCCCTGCCTTGTTCTACGAGGGGCTCCTCCGATGGGTACCTTTGTGCTCAAACCCTTCCTCCTTTCCCTTCCTCTGCCTCATCCCGACAGAGGGACCCACGCAGCCCGGCCCTCCTGCCCCACAGGGGCTCGTCTCTCTTCTAATGCTGGGCAACTCACCTCCCAGTTTGGTGACCCCCAAGGGCGCCGAGCCCAACCTCAGTTGGGTCCCCGTCCCTGCTCTCTGGGGGGCAAATCTTGAAGCCCTCGCCTGCTGGCGGGGTGCCTGGCTCCAGGAGCTGCACTGATTCACCCCCTGCTGCTGCTGCTCCATCCCCACTCTCCATCCCTCCCGGTCACTGCCTCACCGCGCTCCTGGTGCGGATCGGTGTGGTTTCGTCACCTGCATCGGGATGGGGATGACTTTTGCAGACTGGGAGGCACTGGGGGGGACCAGTATGGGAAGGTGATGGGGATGGCGGCCCTACCTGATGCCGCTGCCCTTTGGTTTTCAGTCTGAGGACTCCGACCTGCCCTACCCCCCGCCCCAGCGGGAACCCAACGTCTTCATGGTCCCCCAAGGGATCAAACCGGTCCTGCAGCGCACGGCCATCGAGGTGAGCGGCAGGGAGCGTGTGGGGAACGTGGCGTGGGTAGAGTGGCATCCTTAATGGGAACTGAGATGGGTTGCGAGGCAGCTCCGTGGGCACAGGGCTGGGAACTGGTTCTGCCCGTGAGATACCAACCTGAGAAGATCTGCCCGGACCATTATGACACAGCGAATTGGGCTCTAGGTCTGTCCTGCGTGGATAAACCACGTGCCCTCCACTCCTACTGGGTGTAGCTGTCTCACGGACCAACAGGTTTCCATCTATCCTCTGCTCCTTTCGTGCAGTTGCCACTCTTCTGGGGTGATGAGAAGGCTAACCAGGCTGGGGCTGGGCAGCGAGCCCCACGGAATGCTCAGCTCCTGGGGCTCAGGCTTTCCTGCTCGTTCCTCTTGCCCTGCAGATCCTGGCCTGGGGGCTGAGGAACCTCAAGAGCTACCAGCTGGCCAGCGTCACCTCGCCCAGCCTGGTGGTGGAGTGCGGGGGGCAGCTCGTGCAGTCCTGTGTCATCAAGAACGTCAAGAAGAACCCCAACTTCGATGTCTGCGTGCTCTTCATGGAAGTGGTGAGGACCTCTTCGTGGGGTTGGCTGGTAGAGCTGGTTTGGACCATCATTAGAACCACAGGAGCGTTGGGAGGGAACCTTCACAGAATCACAGAAGGGTTTGGGTTGGAAGGGACCTTCATAGAAACCAAAGGATGGGTTGAGTTGGAAGGGAGCTTCGTATGAACCAAAGGATGGGTTGAGTTGGAAGGGACCTTCGTAGAAACCCAAGGATGGGTTGAGTTGGAAGGGACCTTCATAGAAACCCAAGGATGGGTTGAGTTGGAAGGGAGCTTCTTATGAACTAAAGGATGGGTTGAGTTGAAAGGGACCTTCATAGAAACCCAAGGATGGGTTGAGTTGGAAAGGACCTTCATAGAAACCCAAGGATGGATTGAGTTGGAAGGGACCTTCATAGAAACCCAAGGATGGGTTGAGTTGGAAGGGACCTTCATAGAACGGTTTGAGCTGGAAGGGACCTTCATACAACCAAAGTGTGGTTGGAGTTGGAAGGGACAGTTAAAGGCCATCTGGTCCCCCTCCCAGCAACAAAAAGGGATACCCAGATCTCCCTCAGGTGCCCAGAGCCCCTCCAGCCGGACCCTGTGTGCCTCCTCTCCACCACCTTTCTGTGTAACCCATTCCTGTGCTTCACCGCCTTCACCGTAAAGAGCTTCAAATAAGTTGGGAGGGGTTGGCGGGCATTTCTGGAGACCCCGTATCAAACCCCACCTTACAGCAATGGTAATCCTCCCCGTTTCTTTACGCATCCCTTGTGCTACACCCACAGCGTCTGCCCCGAGAGAACCTCTACAGTCCCCCCATCATTATCAAAATCATCGACAACCGTCCGTTCGGCCGCAGACCCGTGGTGGGGCAGTGCACCGTCCGCTCGCTGGAAGAGTTCTACTGTGACCCCTACGGCGAGGGGACGGACGGTGCCCAGGAGGACGCAGGTACACGGGGAGGAGCCCTGGGCATGGCTGAGGTTGCTCCTGGGACTCGCTCAGGAGGAGGCTTTGGGGGGCTCTAAGAGCTCACGCTCGTGCTTGCCCTGATTGCAGATGACGTAAGCCTCACGCCCAGGGACGACGTCCTCATTGACATCGATGACAAAGAGCCTCTCCTGCCCGGCCAGGTATGGAGAAGCTCACAGCGCTTCCCCGCTTCGTGTGGCACTTCACTTCTGGGTGTGGGGAGCAGCAGGACGTCCAGGGGGGCATTCCTGGGCCGTGGGTCCCCCTGGTCCCACCAAACCCAGGAAAATGGGGGTGCCTTCCTTCCTCTGCACACCCCGACATCTTCGTGCGATGCCCGGCAGTGTGGCCCCGTGAGCCTTTTTTTTTGGTTTGTTTGCCTTTGCCAACCTGTTTGGATCACTGAGGAGCATCTCGTTCCCTGCAATATCCTCCTGCATGAGGGCTGGCTCTGCAGCAGCAGAAGGGGGGAGATTTCTGCTGTGGTGTCCTTGCAGATGCACAGGATGGGATGGCACGGGGCTGCAGGGTCGATGCCAGTCGATGCCTCGAGCTGTTGAGCTGCTTGTGAGCCCTCTGAAAGCAGCTGAGCCCCGGGGAGGAGGGAGGTGGCCAAAGTGCTCCTTCTCAGCTTTTTCGGAGCGCGGGGTTTGAGCCTTGAGCAAACATTTCCAAAACAACCCCTCTGCCACGTGCTGCGTGGCTCGGTTGGACCCCAGATGGATTCTCCTCCGTTGGTTTCTTTGTCTTTCAATTCTGCCCTTTGTTTGGGCGCGGGGGAGGAGGCAGTTTGTTCCTGGAAAGCCAACCCAGAATTCCCACCGTCTCCCTCCTCGATCCCAAATCCTGGCCCCGACCCCGCTCCTCCCGCGGTTGGAGGTTGGGTGACGGCCGTGCTGGTGGTCCCGCACCCACGGAGGGGTCGGGGGGGGGTGTGGAGGAGCCCCCGGTTTCACGAGGACGGGGTCGGTTCCCAGGTGTGCACGGTGTGTGGCTCCGGAGCTGCTCCGTGGCCTCCGTCCCCTGGTGGGTGATGGGAACAAAGGACCGCTGTGTTGTCCCCGTCTGTAAGAGGGAAAACGAACAGATGCAAAACCTCTCTGCTCCGAGGCCGCGTGGAGTCCAAGTGGAGGGGGAGGTTCAGCCCGAGGTCTGCTTACAGCCAGGCTGTGTGCAGCGCTGCACATGCGAGGAGAAGCAGCTCTGGGTCACAACGCAAAAGCAGCATTTCTGCTGCAGGATCTCCAGGGCTCGGCCTTTCTGCTCTGCTCATCGCGGGACGCACACGTGGTTTGGTGGTGCGCACGCGGGTGGCCTTCCCGTGTGCGTGGCGTGGGTCTGCCCCGCTCACTCCCTCTTTGCTCCTCATCCTTGTGGGAAGAGGAATAGGAAAGACAACCCCTGCAGAAGTTTCTCTTCTCGTTGGTAAAAACCATCGTAGGGTTCGTAGAGTCAAGGAGCCACGATGGCTGGAGACCACTACGGCCATGCAGTCCAACCCCAACCCAGCCCCTCCGTGCCCACTCACAGAACTGCTGAAACATTAAGACTGGACGAGATGTCCAAGATGATCCAGTCCAACCCCAACCCGTTGCCACCGTGCCTGCTCACAGAATCACAGAAACATTAAAGTTGGAGGAGACCCCTAGGGCCGTCAAGTCCAACTGCCAACTCATCCCTCGTGACGCAGCACGGTGTTTTCTGCTTGACCCAAACTCCACCGTGTGCCCACTTGGACCCCGACCCATTGTGCTATAGGTGCCCCACTCCGTGGGCTGCGTGGTTCATAGGAGGAGATGCTGTCTCCTAAAACGTGCTTTTGCTGTATGATATCTTCAATGGTTGTTTCTCTAACCCCATTGCTAACTGATCATTTTAATTTGTAGCTTGTGGAGGGCATGACCAGCTCAGCACTAATTAACCCACCAGCTTCTCGGTCCGAGCCTCAAGTAGGTATTGCTTCGTTTCTAACTTGCTTGATTAATTGCTTCAACGAATGGTCCATGTATGTGTGTGTAAAGATCTGCCAAACTGGAGACATTTCTTTCTGCAGTGGGACTGACGCTCAGGCAGATGTTGCGTGGATGTCCCAGCAGAGTTGGTCTCCCTGGGGTCCCACGGGAACGCGGGGCAGAGGGAGGTGTCTGCAAAGCTTTCAGCCTGCTTTGGAGGGATGCCTGAAGAGCCGTGCTGGAAAGGAAACACTGTGGGGGCGGTTTTCCATCCTTTTCTTTTTTAAAACGCTTTTTACGGAGCCTGGCAGAAGCAGAGCTTCAGTTGTACGAAAAAACGACCCATCAAACGGCAAGTTAGCAAAGCCATCCCAATCATAGGGGTTAAAAAAAAACCAAAGAAAGCCAGAACCTGTGAGCTGTTTGCAGTGATTGGTTATTTGCTGTGTTGGCTTCTTCCAAAACTGGAGCACGTATTTCACGGCGTGTCCTGTTACTGTCAGCTGGAAGGGCTCTTGGTGTTGGATATCTCCCAGCACTCTGGCTTGCTTTGTTCTCCCCGTGCTCTGCCCGTGCTTGGGGACAGCCCACGGCACTGCTGGTGACATGCTTGAGCCATGGGACATGCTTGGGGACAGCATGCGCTCAGGTCGGGTCTCTGCAGTGGGCTGAAGGATCAGGATAAGTTGAGGATAACCCAGAGACAAATTCCTCCTTGGGAAGAGCTTGAGGTGAGGGACACGGGGAGGTGATGAGCGTGAAAAAAAAGGCTTCCTCAGCTCCTTGGGTGTAGGGTGACCCAAGGTGTAGGGTGGCTAGGACTGGAGCAGAGGAGGAGTGCCCAAGTGGTGTTCTCCACGGCTGAGACGCAGGGTGCCATCTGCAGAAAGGCGATAACCAACATTGGGAGGGTGCGCCCATAAAGGGCCGAACTGTTCCGGCAGAGATCTGCTCATCCCATCTGCAGAGCTTCCTCCCAGCAGGAAATCTGCTGCCCAGGTGGGAGCTGTGGGGATGTCTAAGTCTGGGGCAGCTGCTCAGCTCCTCTAGAAGCAATATTTAGTTGTGCTGTAGTTATCTGTGCTCCCACAGAGGAGTGTGTAATTGTCAGAAGAGCCTCATTTTCCCCACCTGTGGTGTGGCTCAGGTTCACCAGGAGCCAACACACCCATTCCAAGACTACTCAACTTTCCACAAGTCCTTTTGCTCCAGGCCAAATGACACTTCCAGTGCATTTGGTGGAATGGTTTGGGTTGTGTTGTTGAGTTATGTTGGATTGGGTTGGGTTGAGTTGGGTTGCGTTGAATTGAGTTGGGTTGGGTTGAGTTGGTTTAAGTTGTGTTCAGTTGTGTTGAGTTGGGTTGAGTTGGTTTAAGTTGTGTTCAGTTGTGTTGAGTTGGGTTAAGTTGTGTTCAGTTGTGTTGAGTTGGGTTGAGTTGAGTTGGGTTAAGTTGTGTTGGGTTGAGTTGGGTTGAGTTGGGTTAAGTTGTGTTCGGTTGGGTTGAGTTGGGTTGGGTTGGGTTGGGTTGGACAGCAGGTCTGAATTTAGGGGGCTGGAGAAGGGAAGGAGTTTCATCCCCACATCAGCTACGTTCACAGCCATGTGTGTGCCCCCTGGGTAAAGCCCTGCACTGAGATCCATCACAACTCAACCTCCTCTGGGTTATCTGGAGGAGGATCCAGGATGCTGTATCTTCAGAGGGGTCTGGCTGGAAGTTAAGCACGTGGCTGTGGCCGAGACAGGCTGAGAGGGAAGCTGCAGCGTGCTGCTGAATTTCTAGTTTTAAAGGAATTGGTTTTGAATCCAAATTTCTGTTTCCAAGATGGCCTATCAAATTGCCTATACAGGGACGCCCTGCTGCTACCCGGAGTGCTCAGGGAGGAGCTGGGTCACTGGTGGGATCCCATCACGAGCTTTCTCTGGCTGAAACAGCCCTGGTCCCTCTTCCATCCCATCCCACATCCAAGAGAAAGCCCTGGGGATGCTGCTGGCTCTCACCCGACGGCTGAACAAAATCCCCGACGGTTCGCTCTCGTGGTGCAACCATTTTCCATTTGGATGGATTAACATCCTTCAGCATTAACATTCCCGCTGCTCCCCTGGTCTCCTTTTCCCCTCCGTCAGTAGAAATCAGCAAAATTATCTAACCCAGCTCTTTGTCTCGGGGCGGCAGAAGATACCGTGGGTGAAAGGCGACGGATGACTCTGAGTGCTTTCTCTGTAACCCAGCACCTGTGGAAAGCCACGGGGGTCAGAGCGTGGCTTTTTAAACAATAAAACGGGGGAAGCGATGAAAGGCAGCATTAAAAAATTAAAAAATAAGAAAAAAAAAAAAAAAAAGGAGGCACGGAGGCCTCGGAGTTAATTTATGTAATATTTCTATGAAAAACAGTGTCTATTCAAGACAGCAATTTCGAGTCTGCACCGCTGGCTTCAAATATAAACCCAATAAACCTCTGTTCTGATCCCTCCATTAGGTCAGCGGGATGGAATTTTGCGGACTCCTAAAATAAGACATCATTATTTTTCAAGGACTGTTTCACGAATGGCAGTCAGAGCCCCTTCATCTTTGGCTGTACGAGTCTCAGGAGCGGTGCTCTCGTAAAACGTGCGAACGTTTTCTTCTTGGAAACGTTCTCTTCTTTTTCTTCCCCGGAGCTGAAATGCCGTTTGAACAGCAGATGGGGCCAACGCTCCTCTGCGGCGCTGGGGGGATCTCGGGGGTCTCCGGCCCTCATGGCTCCATGATTCCAACTCCTGTTGGGGAACGCTGTCGTCGTTGGGGTGTGCTCGTGGGGATGTGTCACTCTGCTGTTCCTTGCCCCACCAGGAGGAAGAATTCATTGACTGGTGGAGCAAATTCTACACTTCCACGGGAGAGAGGGAGAAGTGTGGCTCCTACTTGGAGAAGGGCTTTGACACCCTGAAGGTGAGTGGCCTGGGTTGGGTCTGGCTCGCTGGATCCCGGCTGTGACGTTCTTCCGATGACTTTAATTTTGTTTCTCGAGCGTTGAACCTTCCTTTCTTCCAAGGGGAAGGAAAAAACCCCAAGCACTAAATCATTTTCCCCAGAGGCCGTTGATTTTGTTGTTCAGATCTTGCTGCTTCACTGAGCGGCGGAGGGGAGGGGGAAAGGTCACCCTAAAGACCTCTGGGGAGGACAGGGGCAGGTGGAGATTGCTGAGGGGCGGCGGTGGGGTGGGGTTCTGTTTTTGTAGGGTGCACTGTTTTTGTAGGGTGGCCAAAGTTCTGATCTTCACATGGGGACAGAGGGGATCTCCCTGTCCCTGTGGGTGGTGTTGCCTTCAGGCTTGGGTCGCTCTTGTCCCGGATCCGCTGGGACACAGCCGCCCTCTGCTTCTCCCCCAGGTCTATGAGACGGAGCTGGAGAGCGTGGAGGCCTTCGAGCACCTCTCTGACTTCTGCCACACCTTCAGGCTGTACCGCGGCCGAGCGCAGGATGCCAGCGACGACCCCTCAGTTGTGGGCGAGTTCAAGGTGGGCTGAGAGGAACCTGGTGGGGTTCAGTAAGGGCGTGGGTAGAGTCCTCCACCGGGGGATGAACAGCCACGTTGAGTGTTCAGGTTGGGGGCTGAGCTGCTGGAGAGGAGCTCTGTGGAGGAGGACCTGGGGGTCCCGGTGGCCAATGGTGCCCTGGTGGCCAAGAAGGTGACACAAATGGTGCTCTGTTTGACCCAGTGGTTGACCATCAGTTGACCAGTGGATGACCACAGGGTGACCATGAACCAGCAGGGTGCCCTAGTGGCCAAGAAGGTGACATAGATGGTGTCCTGGTTGACCATCGGTTGACCAACAGTAGACCACAGGATGACCATGAGCCAGCAGGGTGTCCTGGTGGCCAAGAAGGTGACATGGTGTCCTGGTTGACGAGTGGTTGACCAGTAGTTGACCACAGGATGACCGTGAGCCAGCAGGTTGCCCTGGTGGCCAAGAAGTTGACACAAAATGGTGTCCTGGTTGACCATCAGTTGACCAACAGTAGACCACAGCGTGACCGTGAGCCAGCAGGGTGCCCTGGTGGTCCAATGGGACCCTGGATGCATTGCCAGAGCGTGGTCAGCAGGGCAGGAAGGTGCTGTCCAGCCACCTGTGAGCTGTTTTGTGATTTGTGTTTTGTGTTTGAGTACATCTGTCCTTCGCAGGGTTCCTTCAAAATCTACCCTCTGCCCGACGACCCACGTGTGCCGCTGCCGCCGCGGCAGTTCCACCAGCTGCCAGCCAGGGGCCCTCAGGAATGTCTCGTCAGGGTCTACATCATCCGTGCCTTTGGTCTGCAGCCCAAGGATGCCAACGGGAAGGTATGCTGCTGGGGGGCTGCTGGGAACCCCCAGCTCCGACCACATCACCCTAATGGGTGACCGGAGTTTGGAATATAGGGCGGTGGTGACAGCAAAAACAACGGTCCCTTTCTTTCTTCCTCCACTGCAACATCTGGGAATCCCAGCACTTGACTCTTCATCCTGAGAACTGGTTATAATAGCCCAAGGAGATTTTCTTTCCCCTTCCCATTTTCCCCTTCCCCTTTTTTCCCCTTCCCCTTTTTTCCCCTTCCCCTTTTCCCCTTCTCCTTTTTTTTCCCTTCCCCTTTTCCCCTTCCCCTTTTCCCCTTCCCCTTTTCCCCTTCCCCTTTTTTTTCCCTTCCCCTTTTTTTTCCCCTTCCCCTTTTTTCCCCTTCCCCTTTTCCCCTTCTCCTTTTTTTTCCCTTCTCCTTTTTTTTCCCTTCCCCTTTTTTTTCCCCTTCCCCTTTTTTTTCCCCTTCCCCTTTTTTTTTCCCCTTCCCCTTTTTTTTCCCCTTCCCCTTTTTTTTCCCCTTCCCCTTTTTTTTCCCCTTCCCATTTTCCCCTTCCCCTTTTTTCCCCTTCCCCTTTTTTCTCCTTCTCCTTTTTCCCTTCCCCTTTTTCCCTTCCTTCCCCTTTTCCCCTTCCCCCTTTTTTTTTTCCCTTCCCCTTTTTGCCTTCCCCTTTTTTTTTCCCTTCCCCTTTTCCCCTTCTCCTTTTTTTTCCCTTCCCCTTTTCCCCGTGCCTTGGTCCCAAAGGAAGGAAAAACGATGGCTTTCATATCGCTGCTATTTTTTTGCTGAGCGCTGCCAGCCCTGTGCAAAAAGAAAATTGTGAGAAAGCACTTTTAGTTTCAGTTTGAAAACAAACAAACAAAACCCAGCCCAAAACCTCGGGGAAAAATCCTTCTTAACCCTCTTGGCTCCACTGGGAAATAGGGAAAACATTTTACCTTTGACATTTGGGTCCTTTGCGTTTGAAAGTGTGTTCTGGGGATGACCCCATCCCAATCCCATCCCTTTTTCCTGTGCCGTGACTTGCTCCTATGTTCTGGTGCCCACCTTTAGTGCGATCCCTACGTGAAGATTTCAGTGGGAAAGAAATCCATAAACGACCAAGAAAATTACCTCCCCGCTACGCTGGAGCCTGTCTTTGGGAAGTAAGTTCTGGTTCTGCGTGGCTTCCATGGGGATTTCATGTCATTCTGAGGGAACAGAGCTGGCCCAGTGAGAAAAACAGGGATCCATCAACTCGATGTCGTTGTTTGCCCCGTGGTAGTTTGGATAAGAGGCAAAAAAGTAAGGCTGATTTCAGGAAGAAGGGGATACCCTCCTCAGGGCACCGTGGGGGCTGGTGGTCCTCCTCCGTGAGTGAGTAGGGTCTCCTGGAAGAGCTGGGTCGTTGTGAGGGCTTCAGGACAAAGAGGGGTCAGGCCCTACGGTCCGGTTGCCCTGGGGGTCTCACCACACAGAAGTGTGTCTCCTTCCCCCCTCCCCCCCAAAAAAAAAGAGGGAGAGAGGGAGGGGACACCAAAGGCAAGGATGGAGCCAAAGGGGTAAGGATGGCAGCGGGGATCCTGGTGAGGGCTCGGAGGACTCCACGGGTAGACAAGTTGCCTCCTCCTCTTCGGGCCCAATAGAGAAGGGTGGCTGTTTTCCCAGGGGGCACGGGGGGGCACGTCCCGTGCTGCAGCAGCTGGCTCTGGGCCACGGGGCCGTCTAGACGGCGGCTGCACCTCCCACCCGGCCTTCACAGCGCGGCGTAGAAGCGGGGTCCTGGCTGCTGGCGGCTGTTAAACCTCTTCGTTTCACGAGCTGTTCCCTGGCTGCCTTCCAGCTCTCGTTAATTACTTTCTGCTGACCCCCCCCCCCCAAACCCCCCGCAGTCTTAATTGGTGGCATAATCACTCACTTCCCCTCCTTAAAAGCTGCTGCTGTGGGTTGGGTGAGGGGGCTGCAAGTGGAGGATGGTGGTGGAGCTGTCCTGTCACCGCGTCCTTCTGTGACACCCAATGACTCTGCGTTGGGTGCTGTGCTTCCGTAGGGCCTTGGTACTTCTGTCTCTTGCCACCCTTCGCTTGAAGGGGGAGAGGCAGTACTTGGTGCTTGGGACCAACAGAGGAGGGGGAGGAGGCTTTGGGGATGGCCAGTCCCATGTTGAAGTCCAGCTTGGCCCCTTAGTTCAAAGTTATGCCATCGTTTCTATCCCCATTCTCACCCCGTGGCACTGAGGGCTCCCAGTGGATGTGGCAGTGACCGCAGTGATGAGCAGATGGAGAAACCCAAGTTTGCTCAAGGTTGCTTGGTGGCATCTCCACCAACAAAGCCAGTGATAGAGTCGTAGAGTCACTTAGGTTGGAAAAGACCTTCGAGATCAAGTCCAGCCGTCAAGCCGAGCCGTGGGGCAAAGATGTGCAGCAGTGGCACCGTCCTGGTGGGGCAGTGCTTGGTTCAGCAGCATGAGCCCCATCCCATGGACGTGTTTGGTCTGATTTTTTGGTCGGTGGCTCTATGTGGAGCCAGGATTTGGATTCAGTGATCCTCAGGGATCCCTTCCTACTCGGGATGGTGTGTGATTCTGTGGTTTCTCGGTTCCCATGGCACAGGATGTTCGAGTTGAGCTGCACTCTGCCCCTGGAGAAGGACCTGAAGATCACGCTGTATGACTACGACCTCCTATCGAAGGATGAGAAGATTGGGGAGACCGTCATCGACCTGGAGAACCGATTCCTGTCCAAATATGGGGCGCGCTGTGGGCTTCCCCAGACCTACTGTGTGTAGGTATCTCTGCAGGCGTGGGCTGTGGATCTTTGTGGTGCTGAGGTGGCCCCGGAGCAGTTCCTCAGCCCTTGGGGTGACGGGTGTCCTGGTTTCACCTGGGTTGGGTCTGGGAGCTGTCGGGGCACTCCGCTGACGCTGGTGGGGACCGGTGGTCCCATCGTTGAGGTTGGAGGCTCTTTGCCCCACGCTGAACTGCTGCTTTCTCCTGTTTGGTTCCAGCTCTGGGCCCAACCAGTGGCGAGACCAACTCCGTCCTTCCCAACTGCTCCACCTCTTCTCCCTTCAGCACCACTACAAGGCTCCCACCTACACGTCCGACCGGCTCATCTTCCGCGAGCAGGAGTACTCCCTCTCCGAGCTGGGTAACGGGGGCTGCTGTGGGGCTGTGGGTGGACTGCCATCATCCAGAGCAGCACACGGTGCGGGGGGGTTGGGAACGCATCCAAAGCTTGAACCCACACCTCCCATCTGCCGTAACCCGCAGCCTCGCCCTTCCCTCGGGTGGCTGGGAGTGTCCCGCCCATGGTGGCCAGCTCTAGCCCAGGGTCCCCCATCGCAGCCCGTGTGTTGGCCGCTCACTTCTGCCGTTTGGGGCTGGGGTCGCTAGGGGGAGGCAGTATCACACACAACGACCAGCTCGCACCTTGGCGGAGATGTCACCCCGCGGCAGCAGTGACTTCTTTTGGTTTGCCCCGAAACCCCGTGAGCATGAACACCTGGAATTCCCCGAGCATCGACTGGTGCTCATCCAGTGGGGCAAAAAGAAGGGCTGGTTGGGCTCAGGGAGGAGGAGGGACCCCACGGGCCGGGCCCAGGAGCCGCACTTTGGGCAGCACAAATCCGTGGTGCTGGCGTGGGGGGAAGCCAGGGCTCCTTCAGAGCCCCCTGTTGTGTGAAAGGCTTTTGGCGAGGGCTGGGGAGGTGTTAAGCGAGCGGGGTCTTCCCCCCTCTCCCAGCCCTTCACCTTCCTCTGCTTTAATGGCAATCGGTTCAGAAAACCAGAACAAAGTCTGATGCTTGACCTCGAGGAGATCTGGAAACCAGCTGTGTGCGCCGAGCGGTGTCAGATCTGAACCTGGCGGTATAAAGCGAAGCTATTAAACACGAGAGCATGGATTTTACAAGCCCTGCAGCCCAACCATTATTCCGTAACCCCCACATTTGTTGTTTTCCGAGGGGGGCTTTTTCTTCTCCTGCACGCACACACACACACACACACACACACACGCCAGGTTTCCCATCTGTCTGAAGTTAACCACTTCAAGACGCTGCCAGGAAAGGAGCTGGGGTATGTCACCTGAAGGTTGCAGAGCTGCAGTAGTATTTATGGGAACGCATTTCATTTCAGAGGTCCTGGAAGGTGCACGGCCCTGAAGGGCTGTGGCTGTGAGCTGTCCTGGTGAGGTCCTACAGCTCGGTGTGGCCGTGGGGAGCAGGACTCGCCGTCCTCTCTTTTCTGTCTGCCGCCCCAAGCCCAGCAGAGCAGGGCACGGCAAGGAGCTCATCTCACTGCGCTCCTCTGCCCAGCCAGAGTTCTTGGCTGCTTTTAGTTCATAGAGCCGTGGAGGTGGGAAAGGTTTCATCGCCGAGTCCAACCATCACCCTACGCTGCACATCCACCATTGCACCCCGTCCTTACGTGCCACGTCCACGTGTCCTGCAGGGAGGTGGAGGCTCCCACCACCCCCCTGCTCATTGTGTTCCTGTGCCCGATTTCTGCCCTTTCCGTGCAGAAATCCCTCCCGATAGCCGACCTGCGTGACTGTAGGAAGGGAGCTGACCCACCTCTCTTGGGGGGCTTTAAGTGTTGGACGGTGGCTGCTGGTGATGGTGATGCAGAGCCGCAGCACGGCTTGGGAGTGGCAAGGAGGAAAGGAAACAAAGGGATGGAGATGGGGGTGGATAAATGGGATTGTGGCTGCGGGGACCGCGGTGCACCCCCAGCTGCCGTGACTCTGGGGGTGTCAAACCCTTGGAAGCACCACAAACCAAACCGAATCCCAGATCCCGCTGCTTCGGCGCGGTCCTTGTGATGTTTGCCAAGAGAGGGCTAGTGCTGCTTGCTCCCATGGCGTAACGCTGCTCTTGGTTTGCTCTTGGCAGAGGATGGCAAACCCCCCAACCCCCACCTGGGGCCGGCGGAGGAGCGGCTGGCCCTGCACGCGCTGCGGAAACAGGGGCTGGTGCCAGAGCACGTGGAGACCCGGCCCCTCTACAGCCCCCTGCAGCCGGAGATCGAGCAGGTGAGAGATGCTGCAGGCTGGGATGTGGCCGGGAGCATCCTTTGGGATCCTAATGCTTTTCCAAGTTAATTCCCCCCCTGAAATTCCTGATGAGAGGCAGGAGGTGGCTGCCGTCAGCTGGCCAGCGGGTCTGCGCTGTCCTTACAGCTGCTGCGGGCACCACCGTGGAGACCAAGAATCACTGAATCACAGAATCGTTGAGGTTGGACATCCAGCTGTCAACTCATCCCCACCTGCTCATGTGGCCATGGGTCATTAAGGCTGGAGAAGACCTCTAAAATGATCAAATGAAGTCCAACCCCCAGCCCGTCCCTGCCATGCCCACTCACGCAATCGTAGATCGTTAAGGTTAGGAAAGACCTCTCAAGACCGTCACATCCAACCATCAACCCATCCCCCCCCATGCCCACTTACACGAACACAGAATCACAATTGTTAAGGTTGGAGGAGACCTCCAAGGTCATCAGATCTGACCATCGTGGACTCGACGATGAAGACGTCCATCTCTTGGGGAGGTGTTTCCCCCATGTCTTGGGTGGTGCAGTTATGATGTAGGGGGGCAGGGGATTAACCGGGCTGGCTCAGGACATGCTGCACTCAGCGTGGATCCCACGAGCCATGGCTCTGACTGCTGCAGAGCCGCAGAGCAGGCTGGCTCTGTCGTCCTGTTTGGAGGGAGCTTAAATCCAGGTTGAGCCTTGAAAGCTTTCTGCTGAAGTGGAAGGTTTTCTCGCCAAAAACCCAAGCTAACCACAAAGCCCTCATGATGGACGGTCAAAGTCTTTTTTTTTTTTTCTTTTTTCTTCACTTGGACCCTCGAGATTGTGTAGTACAATATTTTATTGGCACCCATTGGTGTTTTACAGTAGAAGGGACCACCTGAAAACCAACCCCCTGAGATTTCATCTGTGTTCGTGCTGCTCTCTCCCTGGAAGGAGTGAGATGCTGTTCCCATGTCCTCTCCCCCATTCAGTGGTCAGGATTTTATAGCTCAGCTGTTCAGCTGGGGGCAGCTGCTGTGATGCTGGAGGATCCCTGAGCTGCCTCCTGCAGACCGGGCCTTCAGGCTCACTCTTTGTAGAGATGTTCAGCCGTGGAGAGCAAACCCAGAGTGCGGCTTCAGCTTGTCCAGGCTGACCTCTGGAGCATCACAAGCATTTAGTGCTCCACGGGAGCTGCTGGGTCACAGCCTGAACCACTGAATGAGCTCCTGAAGGAAAGATCTGGTCAGCCCTGGGAGCACAGGTGAAGGTGATCCACCTGTATGACCAGGAGGGGTGGAGCCAGCGTGCACCCCCCTTAGCCCTCATTTAAGGGCTGACTGCCACTCAGGGAGGATCTCTTGTTGGAGATCCCTCCTTTGTGGAGTGCCTTCCCTGTGAACCTAGATCTTCAGAGACGGGTGAGCGCTCATTTTCCTTCTTTTATAACAGCTCCTTGTTCACGCTGCTCTCTTGGCTTTTACAACCTTTACGAGTACATACCCAGGGATCACTAAAACAATCCTCACGCGGTGCTCAGTGACACTTTTCCAGTAGAGAAATCACAGTTTCAGCGAAGGAGCACTTGGTGTTCCCTGCATCCACTGCTCGGTCCTGCTGAGGAGTGACGCTCACCCAGTCGGGATGCTCACCAGACTTCACCTCTTTCTTCCCAGGGAAAGCTGCAGATGTGGGTGGACCTGTTTCCGAAATCCTTGGGTCAGCCCGGCCCCCCTTTCAACATCGCTCCACGCAAAGCCAAGAGGTGAGCCGTCTTCCGTTCCCGGTTGGCGCGCTCGATTGACGCGGTGTTGGCTTCTCGTTCCCTGTAGGGGTGGTGGCAGCTCCTCCTCCTCGTGGGGGAAGAGGAGGGGGCTTGGAGATGTCAGCCTACACAGCTGAGCAGCACAGCCAGGCCGCTGGGAGGGCTCTGCTCTGAGGTTCCCACCTCTCTCATCTCAATCTCATGTCCAGGTTCTACTTGCGCTGCATCATCTGGAACACCAAGGACGTCATCCTCGATGATCTCAGCATCACCGGGGAGAAGATGAGCGACATCTACGTCAAAGGGTGAGCCACCTCTGTGTCTCCTGGGTACCTCGGCCTGGAAGATCAAACGTGGCTGCAAAGGGGTTGGCACAGCCACGTGGCGTGGGACAGAGGGGCTCCTGTGACGGTTGGGTGCTCACGATGGTTGAGTGTGGAAGGATGAGGTGTGGGAAGCAGCCTTGCTGTCGGGGCAGGGATCTGCCCATCCCCCCTCCTGGAACAGCCCTGGGGGTGCTCCATGTACATGGGTTGGCTTGTTTGCAGAGCTGCTTTTTCCTAACGTGGCAACCAGCAGTAACTCCTCTGGCGCATTCCCTTCTCCTCCTGACTCCATTTGTGTTTTATCTCGTGTAAAACGGTGCAATCCCAGCCAAGGGACTTACTTATTTTGCTCATTCCTTGGATTTATGCACAGGAAGAGGTAGGATTTTGAAACAGACTGTAAATCCCTTTTTTACAATCCCAATTTTCCTCCTGCAAATCCAGAATGCGCGCTGCTTACCTGGAATTCACATCAGGCGCGTGGTTCTCAGCTCCGGCAAGGCTCCCCATGCTCCTCAGGACTTGGGAGCTCTCGGGGAGGGTTACGGCAAGGCGAGAGCACCCAGTGGGATCCCTCACCCCTGCTGACCCACTGTCTTTCCCCCATGGGCTGCATCGTTCCTGGATACGGCCTTTAGATTCAGATGGCAGCACCTGGGGGTGAGCTCGGTAGGCGCAGTGGTCGTGGGTTGGTGGTTGGAGTTGATCTTAGAGGTCCTTCCCACCCTTAATGATTCTGTGATATCAAGTAGATCGTTGCCTGACGGTTAGAGGGGGGGAAATGAAATGGATGCTTGGGTATCATGTGTGAGAAGCCAAAGTGAAGATGTTATTCGTTGATAGTCTGAAAGGGTCTCAGCTGCGCTCGGGTCTGCAGCACTGAGCGCAGAGATGCCTCGTCCTAAAGCCCTGTGCAGAAGGCAGAAAAAGGGGTGATGGTGTAGGGAACCCCTTCCACGCAGGGCTGAAGTTGGTGGAGAGTTAACAGCCATCACCACTCTCATAGATGGGGGATATTTTCATATCGCTTTCGTAGTCCAGTTTCCGACAGAGCTTTCCTACAGCGGGAGGGTGGACCCGAAGGGTTTTGTGGGAGGTGCTCACTCATCTTCCCGGGAGGTTTTCGAGGTAGGGGGAGACAAAAGCAACCCTGCTTTGACCACGTTGGGTAGAAGCTTCTGGAGCCCTCTTCCAGCCAACCACCACTGCTGTGATCTATGCGCTATTGTGTGGCATCTTTAAACCTTGTCTTCCTGAATAAAGGGATGGCCTTGGTTCCCCAAAAGCTTATAAGCGAAGGGTAGATGTGGCTCTTAGGGGCACCGTGGGGATGGCTTGTTGGTTGGACTAGATGATATTAGTGGTGTTTTCCGACCTGGATGGTTCTGTGAAATGTGCTGAGCTCAGCGGGAGGTGTCCATGCTTTGAAGAGAAAATCACACCCAAGAACCCAAGGTTGCCTTGGAGTATCGCGGATACCCTATAAAGTGCACAGATTTGGGAATAGCTGGTCTAATTAACAGACCACGCATCCATTCATTAAGTGCAAAAACAGCGTCTACAGCTCAGAAATCACCGAGCTTTGGGACTGGGAGGACAACCCTGAGCTGCTGGGTTTGGATTGACACGAGGAAACGCAAAGTCTCCCATTTGCATCCGGTCAGGTCCAACCAAGTCAGCACATCTGGAGATGCTGGAGGAAAGGGATCATTTGTATGGCCGATCTAAAACCCCTTCTTTTCAATTTAAGTGGGAGACAATCAAGTGAGATAATCGTTTTCGTTAGAAAATCACTCCCAGCTTTGGTTTTGCTCCTGAAGGGCGCTAAGTACAAGAGTGGACGTGTCTTCTTGTTTTGGTGGATTTTTTTTTTCTGTTGATTGCTGAAGACTGGAAACTCTTGGGCGAGGAAGGAGGGCAGAATGAGAACCTGACACGTGCAAAACTCACAGTTGGGAAAAAAGCAGTTGTGGAGGGATGCTTTCCATTTGCCCCGGGATGGGTTGAGGACTGGGGAGGGGTGGAATGGGTCCACCCATCATAGAATATCCCAAATCAGAAGGGGCCCATCACTGAGTCCAGCTCCTGTGTGGGTTTCGTGGGGAAGGACTCCTTCGTTAATTTGGGTTCTCCAGAGAGTAAAACCCAAGAAGCTCTTGGAGAGCAGAGGGAAAAAAATGGGCCTTGGCTTCGTCATTGTGTTGCCTCCATGGTCTTTAGTGTGTTGCAAAGGGAAAAAGGAACTCTCACCGATGCAGATCAGAAGCTAAAGTTGGAAAAGACCTCCAGGATCCCCCCCCAGGTCCAACCCCAACCCACCCCACCTTGTCCCCAAGTTCTGGAGCACCTCCCTGGACGGGGACCCCACCGCATCACGCGCTGTGTTTGCGTTTTGCAGCTGGCTGCTTGGCCACGAGGAGAACAAGCAGAAGACAGACGTGCACTACAGGTCGATGGGAGGAGAAGGCAACTTCAACTGGAGATTCGTCTTCCCCTTCGACTATCTCCCCGCCGAGCAGATGTGTTGCATTGCAAAAAAGGTGAGCATCCGTGCGCTGGTGTTTGGGCTCTGAGCCGCCTGACCTAAGGGAAGTCAGTGGGCCACGGGTTATTGTTTGCTACAATAACTGCATGGAGAGGCTAAAAGGGGGGGGAAGGAAGGAGCGGTGTCCTGAGGGGATGCTCGGCAGCAGGGCCATGCAGGGGAACAGCGGCTGGGGAACAGCAGGGCCATGCAGGGGAACAGCCGGTGTGCGGAGATGAGGTGGAAATCTTCGGTTCGGGGTGGAGGTGCTCCTGGTCTGAAATGAGAGCTGGTTTCTCGGGTGGAGATTAGAAACCGGGTGAGGTTTTGGCCTCCTGGGCTCCACCTAGAGCGTTGGTAGTGGTATTTCTTAGGTACGTTAGTGCAGCGCTGCGATCTGATGTGGGATTGGGGTCGCGAGGAGGGAAGGGAACGGGGGATGGAGAGAGCGACTGTCAAGGAGTGCGTCAGGGGAGGGAGCCCTCCTCGCTTAAATTTCCTGCTCGGATCACCCAAAGATCTACAGGTACTGCTGGGGCTGTGCGGACAGCAGGGTCAATCCCTAGGGTCGTTCTGGGACACCTCCCCGAAAGCTCGGCCCCCCTCCTGCCCCCTGGACCCCCTCCCTGCCCTCCCACCACCAGCCGGGGTTGCTCGGGCTGTGGGGGCACCTCCTTGCAGTGGGACCACCCGCGTCCACAGAGCTCACCTGGGACACCCCTCAGCTTTTCCTTTGTGGGTCCCAGCGTGGCCCAGGTTGGGAGGGAAGGGGGAGGATGCCGAGTGAATCCCCCCCCCCTGCTTTGAGCCAGACAATCCCTGCAAAGGGGCCCGGCCTCAAAATGAATGGCCGGCTAGTTAAAGGTGATTGACAGAATCATGGCAGTCCCCATTTCACGCTTCATGTTAAACAAATCAAAAGTACAGTGTGTACTACATTCAATTATCCCCCTTTGAAAAAGCAAAGACCCCCCTATAAACCGTTTAAGAAAATACATCCCACTGTGCTGATATTGATTCTCCTCCGACCGCATGTCTGCCAACACCGTATCAGAAAATAAACAGCTTGTAAAACCTCTCTGTAAAGGAAAAAAAATAATGAATGAGAAGCCGTGCTTGGTGCTTGCGGGGCGCATTCCGCTCTGGCGAGTTTTGATCTCGCCATGTGCTGTTTGAACTCCGGCTTCATTACTGCTGCTGTAAAAGCCCGTGCGCCGAACTTGAAACGCGGGCGTTGGAAAGTGGAATTTCAATCAAAACGGTCAGCTGGCAAACGCGGGGCCGCTCAAAGCCACCTGCACCCGGCCTGGCCGCCGCTGGCTCCGCGGGAGGAAAGCAGCTTGCGATTCGCTCTCCTTTGTTGGCTGGAGTTCCCTTTTGGGTGGACTGTGGGAATGGGGTCACCCCGACCCCGATGGGAAATAGTGTCCCGGGGGGCTGGGGGAGGGCACACGAACCCGGGGTGACCCAGGTGCTGCGTGGTGCAAGCAGGCTTGGGGAGCTTCCTCTGCACAGCTTCCCAGCTGTGGGATTTCAGTGCTTTCATCTTCCCAATGCACCTCGAGGGAAGGCAGGAGCCGTGCGAGCGTCGGCTCGGCTCGCTGATGGGAACTGTGAGCTCCTGTCTGTGCTCCTCCAAAGGTTTTAACATCTCGGGATGTTCATCTCTTGGTGTGGCAGCGTTGGAAAAACGTCGCCTTTCCTTCTGAAAAAGGAATTTGCTCCATTCTGGGCCTCAGAATAGATCCCCATAAAAAGAGGAAGGCGTTTTGGGATGGCCCTCTGGAAGATGTGTGCGTGCGTGGGGTCACCACGCAACGCGCGCTGGAGTGCCGTGATTTGCAGGGGGAAATGGGGGTAGCAAACAGATTCAGCGCCCGTCCAGTCCGCGTAGATGAACGTTCGGGGTAGAATTTCCAGCAGGTCTCCATGGACGTGTCGTCAGTTTCAGCCCCACGGCGTTGGCAGCAGTCAGGATGGAGGGCATGGCTGCTGTCTTTGTACTTGGTGCTGTCGGCCTTCGGGGGTGGCTGTCAGCAGCAGAATGAAGGGTTGATGCCACGAGAGAAAACGTGTTCTTGTGGAGGTGAAGGGCCACTGGAGGAGGAAAGGTGCCAGCACAGAGGAAGAAACCATGAGCGTAGGATGAAGGCTGGGACAGATGGGGTGAGGTTTCAAGGAGCTCTGTTGTTCCTCTGATTTCTTGCACCAAGAAGTACGGCCACTGCTGACAGAAATGATTGAGTCACCATCCCTGGGTGTGCTTCAAAACGGTTTGGATGTGGTGCTCAGGGATGTGATTTAGCCCTGCCAGGAGGACCGCACTCAGGGGCTGAGAAAACAGCACTGAATGGAGTGATTCCAGAGTGCGTGCCCCCAGGCGAAGATGATGATGGTTTTGCTCATCTGTCCTGGTTGGGAAAGGAGGCAGAACACCAAGTAGTGCGCACCTGGTCGGTGCTCTGTGCCTGGGGGCAGATGCCATGTCCCCACGAGGACAGCATCTCTCAGCACCTCGAAGGATGGCCCTCCAGGAGACGAGGGTCTCCAGTCGCCACGGGAGCTGATGCTCTCCTGCAGGCACACGCGGACGCAGCCCAGCACTTCCCTGCCTTCCCAAAAACACAGCGCTGTTCCTTACTTTGGATTCGCAGAACAAAAGCAGCCCTGAAGAAATGCAGCCCTGTCAGCACTTTCCTAGTGGTATGAGCCTTTTTTTTTTTGGTCCTGCCTCCCCTGCTGAATTATTCACGACTGTAAAATATCCGTCAGCCGCCCTTTGCCCCCCTGAACTGCAAAACAAACCCCCAAACAATAACTCAAGCCCCCTTCCTTCCCATGACTTGCAAAAGGCACGGGAAATAAATTTCTTTCTGCTGGTTGTTTCTACAGAGAACCTTTGTAGCGAGGTTTAATCATGGAGGCAGATTTCACACTGCCTCAGAGTGAACCCGTAAACTTCACCCAGTGTTGAATGCCTCCTCCAGCTCACCCTGCTCTGCTCCGTGTGTCCCGAGCTTCATGGCTCTTGAAGGAGGGAAGTGTGACGTCCAGCCAACCCGCAGTCATAGGATCAGAGAACCATGGAAGGGTTGGGTTGGAAGGGACCCTAAGGACGGTAGAGCCATGGAAGCGTTGGGTTGGGTTGGAAGGGGCCTTGAAGTTTATAGAGGCATGCAATGGTTGGGTTGGGTTGGAAGGGACCTTGAAGGTCGTAGAACCATGGAGGGGTTGGGTTGGGTTGGAAGGGGCCTTGAAGGTCGTAGAACCATGGAGGGGTTGGGTTGGGTTGGGTTGGGTTTGAAGGGCCCTTAGAGGTCGTAGAACCATGGAGGGGTTGGGTTGGGTTGGGTTCGAAGAGAAAGACCTTAGAACCATATTATGGCTTGAGTTTGAGTTGGAGGGGACCTTGAAACCCATCCATTTCCAACCACTTCCGTGAGCGGATTGAGCCCACCACGTCAGGCTGTGCATCCGTCTTGCTCTTGAGCACCTCCGTTGGTGGGGTTTTTCCACCAGGAAAGCCAGTGCTGTACAGCTGGGATCCCCAGGAAGCTGGTGGTGTAGGGAGAAAGGAGGCTGCTGGGCCAGGGGATGGGTTTTGTTTGCTTTGAGTCCAAGCAGAACATCAGGTGTTGCAATAGCAAGGTGGAAAGGCACAGTCTATTGCATAGTTGCCAGCAGTTGCATAGTCAGTCCTAGAGGATGAGAGGCTTAATTTGGTTCTGTTGTGTTGTGTGGGTGATGCCCATAGCTCCAAACCAGGGCACGGCATCCCACAGCATCCTGCTCCTTTTCCTGCTCCCCATTTCTCCCCCACTGGGATCTCACAGGACTGGGTTTTCCTGCAGGGAGAACATCGCATCACAGAATCACAAAATGGTTTGGATTGGAAGGGACCTTTAAAAGCCATCCCATCCGACTCCCTGCAATGAATGGGGATGTGGACAGCTAGAACCCCTGGCTTTGGGGGTGGGGGCTGCTCGGCTGCTGAGTTTTGCTCTGGGGCAATGCAGAGAGAGGATCTGACGTGTTCAATTAGTCACAATTAATGCTTCAGCCCAGGCAGCAGCGTAGCGGTGCTCCTGGGGCATGGGCATGCCTCGGTGATGCAGGTGGTGCAATCAACCTCAGAGCCAGGGACTTAGCACCAGGGAGGCACCTGTAGGACATGTCACCCTCACCTGAGCACAGCACAGATGGGGAGTCCATATCCCCCCCTCTCAGACCCCACAGGAACCTTTCTGACCCCAGAGAGATCCCCTGGCTGCAGGTATGGGGGCTCCTGGGGTCTTTCTGGTGATTTAACAGCAGGGAAGGACCTGACCAATATATGGGAAAGGGAAGGATCACCATAAGCTCTTTCCCTTTGTAGCAGTTTTAATTTAAGATGAGTTATGAGCTGGGAATACGTGGCCTTCCCCCCCAAAGCTTGAGTAAACATAGGTTTTAATACATTTCAATGAGCAGAGGGGGAGAAATGGAAGTTTCCAGAGCTTTTATTTTATTTTTCTGGATTATAAAATGCTGTTAAACGCATAAATAAAATGCTCCGTCGCAAAAATGCTGGCGTGTTTTTCCAGAGCAAGGTGGGGAACGGGGATGAGTGGAAATACGGCCGCTTAAAGGGAAACCGGGTTCAGTGGGGTTGAAGTGCCTCCCCCCACCCACCTCGCTTGAATATTTATGTTCCTACGGAGTGTGAAGCATTCATTTTTTTTCCATTTTTGGTCCCTTTTCGTTTTTAATCTATGTATATATTGGATGATATAACGCATCGGTCCCGCTGGGTCAAAGTGAGGAGGGCATAGAGATCTCAGCTGATGAGGAGTGAAGTGTCGTGGTGCCACTCTGGGCTGATGGCTGTGGCCTTCCTCACTCACTTGGCCCTCAACTTGAGCTCGGGTGTTGGCTGTTGTGGTAGGAGATACGGCAGCCTGATGTATTGAGGAGCTGAGCCACTGGGATAGCACTCCAGCATCGGTGGGTCCTGAGAACAAAAGCCCAGGGGGAGTGCAGAGAGGGCAAATTGAGTATGGTGGGAGCGGAGGAGCTCGCACACGGGAGCATTGCTCTCTTTGGAAAGCAGACCGTCCCCATTGGGATAAACCAAGGTGAGGGCAGCCAAGCTCTGCCCACTTCTGCTGACGAGTCCTTTATTTTTCCTTGTGATTTTTAGGAGCATTTCTGGAGCTTGGACAAGACAGAAAACAAGATTTCACCGCAGCTGATCGTCCAGATCTGGGACAACGATAAGTTCTCCTTTGACGATTATTTGGGTAAGTCAGGTGGGGTTGGGACACCAACACAGCCTGGCCCAGCTCTTTTAGTGCTAGCCTTGTTAACCATCCTCAGAAATCCAGGTTTAGGCCAAGTTAAAACGTAGCAGGAATGGTAGGAAGGGTAGTGGAGCCATGCAGTAAGTGATCTGTGTAGTCGGGAGCTCCATCATTATGGGATTCTTTCTTTGGCCACGTCTTGTTCTGCTTCCCTGAAAGATTTTCCAGCACCAACAGCTTCACCGAGGAAGTGTGTGCTCAAGATACTGGCGTTGGTTAATTACGAAGGCCGAGTGCCCAAATAACCTCTCACAAGGTGTGCTTTCCTGTTCTGGCTCTGCTCTTCATGAGCTCTTGATCACCCTCCCCATATGACTGCCAGTGTTGTATTCTTTGCAGCACCACAGGTTAAAACCAACGCTAGGCTTAGAAAATGGGAACAGGTTGGGCGTGCCTGAGGTCAGGAGGTTGCCATGGGGAGCGTTTCTTCATGGGAATAGTCCTTGAGGAAGGACGGGCTGCCCAGGGACGTGTCACCATCCTGAACTGCGGAGATGTGGCACAGTGGGCATGGTTGGGATTGGGCCTGGGGGTCCTCGAGGTCTTCTCTGACCAGAATGGTTCTGCGAGTCTGTGACCGCATTCCTCCTTGCAGGCTCCATCCAGATGGATCTCAACAGGATGCCCAAGCCTGCCAAGACCGCTGAGAAGTGCTCCTTAGAGCTCGTTGAGGACGGCTTATCCGCGAGCCGCTTTGTGTCCCTCTTCGAGCAGAAAACTGTCAAGGGCTGGTGGCCCTGCGTTGCGGAGCAGGATGAGAAGAAGATCCTGGCGGTAAGGCCCTCGGCTGTCCTCTTTGTGCTGTCCCCTCGGGGACTCAAAGCATCGAGGAGGGGCAGGGCTGGGCTGAGCAGGCGGAGGAAGTCGTGGTCTAGAGGTGAGGGAGGCCGAGCAGCAAACAAAGTGATTGAACAGAAACCCTGCAGTCGGTTGTCTGAACCTGGGGGCCAGCTTCTGAGATGCTGTGGGGTATCTGCTGAGAGCAGGCAGAGGGCAGGTGGGGGCTTGGCATGGGGTCACGCTCACTGAGCTCCTCACGGTCACTGCTGGTAGAGTCTGGGCTACTTTTCCTTTCCCCAGTCAGGATTTTGTGTCGTACGCTCAGTTCTCTGCTTATTGCTCGTTACGCTCTTGTTTTTGTTTCACCCATGCAGGGAAAACTGGAAATGACTTTGGAAATTGTGGCCGAACATGAGCACGAAGAGCGGCCAGCTGGCTTGGGTCGGGATGAGCCAAACATGAACCCCAAGCTGGAGGACCCCAAGTAAGGGCATCAGGAGTGGGAAAGGAGCACTGGGGCACAGGGTTCCTCGGGAGAAAGTTGGGAAGCTGGGCTCCTGGTGGGAGGCCTTCCACATGGAGATGCAGCACTTGGGGGCATGGTTGGTGGCCGTAGGTTGTTGGAAGTGGTGATCGTGGAGGTCTTCTCTGACCTTACTGACTCTATGATTAGGCATGGTGGTGTTTTGGTGGTTGGACTCGATGGTTTGGAGGTCTTGTCCAACCTTAATCACTGATTCTCTGAGTGGGCATGGTGGTGTTTTGGTGGTTGGACTCGATGGTTTGGAGGTCTTGTCCAACCTTAGTGATTCTCTCCGTGGGCATGGTGATGTTGGGTTGGACTCGATGGTTTGGAGGTCTTCTCCAACCTTAATCACTGATTCTCTGAGTGGGCATGGTGGTGTTTTGGTGGTTGGACTCGATGGTTTGGAGGTCTTCTCCAACCTTAGTGATTCTCTCCGTGGGCATGGTGGTGTTGGGTTGGTGGTTGGACTCAATGGTTTGGAGGTCTTCTCCAACCTTAATCACTGATTCTCTGAGTGAGCATGGTGGTGTTTTGGTGGTTGGACTCGATGGTTTGGAGGTCTTCTCCAACCTTAATCACTGATTCTCTGAGTGAGCATGGTGGTGTTTTGGTGGTTGGACTCGATGATTTGGAGGCCTTTTCCAGCCTTAGTGATTCGGTGATTGGGTGATTCTGTCTGCAAGGGGCTTGCTCCGTGGGTGAGTGAGATAACCCAGCACAGCTGAAATCTGAGGTGCAGCTCTAAGGGGTTAGCACACTCCACGCCGAGGCATGGATTTTCAGCAGCCTGCTCTTACAGCGGGGTGTGCTCATGGGATTGGGCTTCCAGGAAGGTGAAAGCAGGGTGAGAGTCAGAAGCGAGCCCAGCTTTGTTTGTCTGCAGGCGCCCGGAGACCTCCTTCCTGTGGTTCACCTCCCCGTACAAGACCCTGAAGTACATCCTGTGGCGCCGGTACAAGTGGCTGCTCATCCTGGCCATCGTGCTCTTCGTTTTGCTGCTCTTCCTTGGGATCTTCATCTATGCTTTCCCGGTATGAGGGGTTTGGGAGGGGGGTCAGCTGGGATAGGGGGTGGGGGTGTGCCCCCAGTCCCGTGCTGGTCCTTGAGGAATGACCTGGTGGGCCACGGTGGACCATAAAGAAAGCATATGCTTCTGCTCTCTGCTCACATCTTTGCATCCCTGTTTCATCCTTGGAGGTGCCCACGGGGAAGGATGGGGCCCTGGGCAGCGTGACCAGGCACGGGGTGGAAGTGGGCAGACTTTGTGGTCCCTTCCAACCCAACCGTTCTGTGATCCTATGATTGATCGATGATTCTGTGATTGATTGGGATATTGATTTTGAGTCTAACGATGCTGAGGTTCGTTGGTAGTTCCCACAGAGCTTTGAGGTTGGCCCCTTCCAACCCAACCGTTCTATGATCCTTTGATTGATCCTGTGATCCTATGACTCGATGATTCTGTGATTGATTCTGTGATTGATTTCGAGTCTGACCATGCTGAGGTTCGTTGGTAGTTCCCACAGACGTCAGAAGTGTTGAGCGCTGGTGGAAAAAGCCCTGCCAAAAACACAGCCTCGTTAGGGGTACAGCCACTTAGCAGGGCTGAGCAGCAGCAAGAAGTGTATCGCTCTGTAATTGTTTTAAGGTGCAGGAGGGTTTCTGGGCACCCGGGCAGCCCCGTCTCTCATTGACAAACCTTGGAGCACTTCAGACCAATGCGGTGTCTGAAACGAGGTGGGGAAGGTTTTCACCTCGTTAATCAAGGGAGCGGCTTTTCCTTGCTCCTCTGTCAGTTCTGCTGGCAAAACGAAACAAGACAAACAAATAATGGAGCCCCGGCCCTCCCATTTGGCTCGGGATGGGGTTTTGTATCCTCCTCTGTTTTGACAGCACCGGCATCATTCATTCCCTTGGACGCCTTTTCCCTTCCTCCCCGCCTGATAAGAACAACGACCCTCCTCTCTCCCTCCAGCACGTCACAAATTCAGCTCCTCGGATACGGTTTCTTTTTTCTGTAGAGAAAATAACTCACGGGGGTAACGGATAGCAAGGAGCAGATGGCTTTGTGTGCCTGCATCGTGCAGCCCAACAGCGAGGGGTGGAATTTCTCCTCGGCGTCGTAATCGCTTTCAGATGAGCCGAAGTTGTTCCCATCCAGAGGATTGGGATGGGGTTCGATCACGGCTCTCCCCGCCTCCGTGTCCCCGTGTGCTTGGGAAGGGCTGCGATGCTTCTGCGGGAGGTGTGATGCAGTGGGGAGGAGGAAATAACCTCTGCTGTGTTGCATTGTCCCAACCCATCGTAGAGAATCCCCTTCGTGTCGAGCAGCCCTTGCGACCCAGAGCTGTGCTGCCCCAAAGCAGCGTTTGTTCCAGTGGTATCGTATGAAAACAGCGTTGAGAGAAGCAGAAATTCTCAACCTATCACTATCGATTTACGCTCGTTATGGCTTGGGATTTTTTTTCCCCCTTTTCCTGGCCTAGATGGTGTTGTATTTAATTTCGTTTTGGTCGGGTCCATTTCTTCAGTCATCTTCTGAAAAAGCAAGGCCGCGCTTCGTGGAATATTTCAGTCTCTGTGCAGCTGGCCAGCTTCCCCTGGATTTTTGAGGTCGCTGGTTCTGTATCGACACGGAGATTGAGTTGCTTTCCCCTTCCATCCAACGAGAAATTTGGCAGCGGCTCCGGGGGTGGTTTGCTGTGAAGGATGCCCCTGGCGTACTGCGCGTTGGCAGGGCAAGGCGTGGCATCCCTGATTCAGTGCTCCAAAATCCAACCCCTCCTCGTTGCATTCCTGCCTCCCTCGCCAGGAGCGCTGTCAGAGCTGTTTCTGGGTGCATCCCATCCTTCGTTGCTCTTCAGAGCCGCCAGCCCTGGGCTGAGTAGGGACGGGATGAGAGGTGATGGCCTCGTGTTGTGCCAGGGGAGGGTCAGGTTGGGTATTAGGAGACATTTCGTCTCTTTAAGAGTGGAAATGCAGTGGCACAGCTGCCCAGGGAGTGGTGGGGTCACCGTCCCTGGGGGTGTCCCAGAACCGTGGAGATGTGGCACTGGAGGACGTGGTCCGTGGGCACGGTGGGGTGGGTTGGGGTTGGGCTCAGGGATCTTACAGCTCTTCTCCAGCCTGAGGGATCCCATCACTCTGAGTGGCCACGGAGGGGACTTGGTTGGCCCTTGGACTTTGGATGGTCTTGGAGTGTTCTCCAACTGTAATAAGTCTGTGATATTCAGATAAGTGTCTGCCCAAAACATGCCCTAGGAGTGATGCTGCGTGGGTCACCTCCCACCCTGGGGAGCGGGGGGTCTCACCTGAAAATGGACCTGGGGCATTTCGTTGGCTTTGGGCATAAAAATACCACGTCTTAAGACTTCATGTTTCCCATTTTTTTCCCAAGCTCCCAACCGCAGCTTGCCTTAGCTTTGCAGCACCGTGAAAATGTTTACTACCTTTGAAAGCTCTGTTTGTGTTCTGCGAGCCCAGCGTTGCTTCCACTGCCATTAATTCTAATTACAGCTTGCTTTCTGCACTGATTGATAATCCTGCTTGGCTTTCAACACTTGGTTAATGCAAATTCGTGGCTGGACAGCAAACTCACGACCCTCCAGAACGCAACCAGTCAAACCATTAACAAAAAAAGAGAAGCCTTTTGGAGGACAGACTCTTGAAAGACGAATGGATGGATAATTAATTCGAGGGTTATATTCCACTGGAGGTTTTTCTAATGACTCCTGGTAAACTGCCCTAACGTTGCTGGCCTGATTTATGGCGTTATTAGAAATCCTCCGCTGGCAAATTGCCCCGTAATTTGCTACACGTCGTAATTTATCAAGATGCTTTTGGGCCGGGCTTTCCTTCTGTTTTTATTTTTTTCCCCTCCTCCTCCGAAGAGCTTGCTTTGTTTCCAAAGCCTTTTATTTCTTTATTTTTTATTTTATTTTTATTTATTTTTTTCCAAGGCGACGGGGTGATGGAACATCCTGTACCAATTAAATTCAGTCTGTTCGGGAGAGCCTTCCAAACTGGCTGGTTACGTGGTCACGGGTGTTTGAAGCAGAGCTACTTTAAATAGAGCTCTTTCCAACCAGCCCGTCTTTGCCTATATTTTCGTTGCAGTCTTGATAAGCAGCGTTGACACAGCTCATTTCTTTTTTACAGCCTTGTCATCTTCTTTCAAGGGAGGAACTGCACGTAGAATAGGCTGCCGTGCCGTGCGGGAGGGCGGAGATGTGGCACTTGGGGACGTGGTTTAGTGGGGATGGGTTGATGGCTGGAGCTGATGATTGGAGAGGTGTTCTTCAACGGTATTGGTTCTGTGACTGTACCCGGGGACGTGGCCAGGGTGGGTTGGGGTTGGTCTGGGTGATCAAATAGGTTTCCTCCTGCCATAATGGTTCTGTGACTCTACGAGGGGGCACGGTGGGGATGGGTTGGGGTTGGGCTGGATGATCATGGAGGTCTTCTCCAACCGTAATGCTTCTGTGACTGTTTGAAGGGGCACGGTGGGGATGGGTTGGGGGTTGGACTGGGTGATCATGGAATCCTAGAATGGCTTTGGGTTGGAAGGGACCCCAAGGATGATCGAGTTCCAGCCCCCCTGCCACAAGCAGGGCCACCAACCTCCAAATCTGGCACTTGACCCCATCCAACCTGGTCCTGAGCACCTCCAGGGATGGGGCATCCACATCCTCTCTGGGCAGCCTGCTCCAGCACCTCACAGCTCTTTGTAAAGAACTTTCCCCTGACATCCAATGTAAACCTTCCCTCCCTGACCCCTCACAGAGGTCTTCTCCAACTGTAAGGGCTGCCTGGAGAGCCGTGGGTGCCCATCCCTGGATTTTTGGTTGGACTTAATGATCTTCAGGTCCCTTCCAACCCAAACCACTCTTAAAATCTGGTGGAAGGGGCAGTCCAAGCCCATGAGTGGTGCTGCCCTGGTGCTCGCTGCTCAAAGGCCTCTACTGGAAGAAGGCAAAACCCCTTTTCCCACGTGTCCTGGCCATCCCTAGGAGGGGATGCTCTTTGCTGGGGTTGGGGCAGCCCCATCCACAGCCCCGCGCGGTGCCCAAGAATGTGCTTTGACCTCCACGTGCTGCCGTGCCCCAATTGACCACTTCTCTGCCTTCTTTCTCCCTCCCCCCAGAACTACGCTGCTATGAAGCTGGTGAAACCTTTCAACTGAGAGCTCGGGTGATTTCGGCAGGACGCTGCACACACATCCCACAGCCACGTGCCTTTCCCCTCCACCTGCAGCCCCCACCTCAGGAGCAGCACTGTCAACCAAACCTCCCCTGCACCACTTCTGATTCGACTTCTCTGTGCCTCCTCCTTTCCGTTTGAATTTCAGTTCGTGCTTGGATGCGAAGCTGGAGAGGGTGGGGGAGAAAAGGACTTTTTCATGCACTGTCTGCGGGCACACGGAGATGTGGCGGTGCTCGTGGGGGGGGGGGGGGGGGGGGTGATGGCTGCGAGGCAGCCGAAATCTCTCAGGTCCTGAGTGGGGTTTTCCTGATGCCCTGCTGCAGCCTCCCTTTGCCTTCGCCATGCAGTGTGCAGTCCCACGTGCCCCATTGCCTTCCCAGCCAACGCTGCAGCAGTGGAGGGCACGGGGCAGCCCAGGAGCGACGCAGTGCAGTGCAGTGGGGGCTTTGCTTCTCTCCTCCTGCTGCCTGCAGCTGCAGCTCGCTGCCCGATGGTTGCTCTCCTGATGCTGAAGCCCAACTAATGCATGCATGCTGCTGCTGGGAGCTGGCGGGGCGGACCTTGGGAAGCACAGCTGTTTGCTTTGTGCTCTGCAAGCGCAAAGGACACAGGTCTTGCTCGCCCCTGGGGAGTGGTGGTGCTGGGGCATGGCTGCTGCTTTCTGCTCCTCCTGCCCGTGCCGCGATCACGCGGAGTGATGTGCTCTAGGGGATCTGTTTCTCAGGACAAACTGTGCTGGCATCAGCTCCAGCGAGGCACTTAAGCCTGTTCTTAGCAGCAGACTGAGGAAGGGGGGGGGGGGGGGGGGGGCTGGGAGGGGAAGCACACGGCTAATTGCTTTGCTGGCACGGATGTAATGCACATCCCGTGTTGCTGAGTGCTGTGACAGCACGCGGATTGCACAGGGCAGCTCTGCCACGTGTGAGGACGGCACTTTGGGCACGGAGAACGTGGCCCAAAGCAGCTGGTGCTCAGGTGGGGAGGAGGTTCCCCACCCCGGGAGCCGTTCTGCAGCCAAATGCTTCGTCTCGGCCCTCATTCCCACCCGGGCCTCTGTTCGTTAGCTAATGCCGACCCGCCAGCTGTTGGCCCAAGATCTGGGGATGCTTTTACAGGCGAGCTGAAGGGGAATGTTGGTTTTGTGCCTTCCTGGGTGAGTTACAGCACGGAGAAGTGGTGCTCATGAAGTCAGTCCTCTTCCGTTGCGTGGGTTGGCAGTGATGGAAAGGGAAAGAGCTGCATCCCTACGCCCGGTCCCCCTCCATCCGGGCTGCAGAGCTGTGTTTCACCCGGGGGCTGTGGGGGGCAAAGGCAGTTCTGAGCACCTGCACACATCAGCCCGGGCTCGTTGTGTCTACCAAAGCCACCCTAGAGGCCGGACCCCAGTAAAGCCTCCCGCTCTCTATGCCTTATGTATCACTGTGGTTTACAAATGAAATAGCTCTGAAACCTTCCGCTTCCTGCTGTGTTTTGTCGGGATGTCAAAGCGTTGGTCCTGGGGAATCTTCCCCCTGCTGTGCCAAGGAGAGCTCCAGGAGGGATCGTTAGTGCCCGTGTCCCCAGATGCCTTTCTTTTCCCTGGAAGGGTGCAGAGAAGAATGTAGAACAGAACAGAATTAGGACAGGATAGGATAGCACAGGGCAGGACAGGACAGGACAGGGCAGGATAGGATAGGATAGCACAGGGCAGGATAGGATAGGACAGGACAGGACAGGATAGGACAAGACAGGACAGGATAGGATAGCACAGGACAGGATAGAACAGAATTAGGATAGGATATAATTAGAATAGAATAGAACAGAATTAGTATAGGATGGGATAAGACAGGATAGAATAGAACCGAATTAGAATGGGGTGGGATAGGACAAGGTAGAACAGAATTAGAGTAGGGATAGAGTAGAACAGAATGGGATAGTGCAGACCAGAATTAGAGTAGGATAGAACGGAAGAGAAGAGAATTAGTGTAAGATAGAATAAAATGTAAGGTAGAATAAAGTGGAGTAGATCATTTGGAAGGGACCTTCAAAGGTCATCTAGTCTGACCACAGGTGGGTGCCCCCAACTTTGGCATGGAAGACCCTCCTCCACATTTTGGGATGGCACCTGGGGTTGAGGGCGTCCTCTCCTTCCCTGTCCTCTCCTCCGTTTCCAGTTACGGTTTGCCACCAGTTGGCATCCAGACCTCATCCAAAGGTGACATCTCAGCAGGAGTGGAGAACTACTGCCCCACAAGTCGGGAAAGCCTGGCTCTGTCTGATCTGGCCTTCCTCCCCCTTTGTTCTTTGTTTCAGAACATGCATGGAAGAAATCCCCCTGCCCTCCTGGCGGTGGGACCTCTGTGTGGTTCTGTGTTTGTGAAAAGGAGGAGGCCAGGGCACTGAGCTGGACCACGGGGCTACAGCCCCTTCCTCCCATTTCAGCTTCTGGAGCAGACAGAGGGCTGTACTTCTGTCTGGAGCAAATAAAGACAAATAGGAGTCGGTGGATACGGAAAAGGGGGGGGTAGGGAAAAAAATACCCTGAACAATCAGGAGTTTTGTGGCTGGGTTGTTGAGTTGGGTTTTTTTTTGCCAAAGAAAACACAGAGGGAAGTCATCTGCTTGCAATGGCCGTAGGCTGGAAAACAAAGCCTGGATTGATTGTCTTTCCCTGTAGTGCACAGAGAACAACGGGCACCTGCCAGGGTGAGTCACTGTGACTGATGATGGTGTTGGGGAGGGAAGGGAAGGGAAGGGAAGAAAAGGGAAGGGAAGGGAAGGGAAGGGAAGGGAAGGGGATGGCCATCAGTGCGGTTCTGCCATCCACCTCTTCTGTGCTGAAAGCTGGCGGAGCCTTCCCAACCACTCCGTGCAGCCATCTCCATCTCACAGGGGCCCGTGGGCAACCAGGGGTCAGGTTCCTCGTAAAAGTTGGGTTGGTTGGTTTTGTTTTGCTTTCTCTTTCTTTCTTTCTGAGCCATCGAGGATTCGAAGTTGCAGGATTTTTCTTTGCGAGCGCGAAGGCTAAAAATACGCGTTCTTCATATCTCCTTCAACTCCAGCAGTGTCTCTTTCAAGAAGTACCAGAAAATGGAAAGCAACAGAGACAGCTGGTGTCACCTTTCTCAAATCTTGAACCACGCAGTAACACGGGAGGCCTTGACTAATCCCCACGTTGCTCCAAAGGAACGTCACCTTGAAGGGGTAACCCCCTCATTCCTATCCCCCCCTGCCCATCTCAGCCACAGGGACTTGTCCATCTGGCCCATCCCAGGCAACTTCAGCCTTCCCCAGAATTGCGGGGGATGGACTGGGATGGGGGTCTGGAGGAAATGCAGGGAACTGGTAAAAGGTTTCTGGGAGAATGGGGACTTGTTATAGGAAGTGGGTGGAAGGCCAGGGTTTGCTGAGGCCTCCAAGAAAGAAATTTACTGTTCAATCACAAAGTTTATGAAGAATTAAAAATTCAGGCAGTTGGATCTCCGTTGATGAGAGAGGTTGTTCATTTTCTCCTTGCCTCTATTGTAATGTTGGTAAAATCCCATATTTCCACTCTCTGGGCTCTTCCAGCCCAAGTGGAGCCAGGGCATTTCATTGGGCCACATGGAAGTTACAAACCCTTTGGTTCCGCCCTGCCAAGGGACCAGAGAGGTTCTGTAGTAGGAAATGCACTTCTGTATGCTGGTAGGTGCATGAGATATGCCAGGTCTGCTTGCTATTGAAGCACTGGAGACCATCAAGTGCTGCTTTTAGTAATGAGCTTTTGAATCTTGCTATTCGTTAGTGGGTTGCATAATGGAAAAACATCCATTATACACATCTTCCTTTCTGCATCCCGGTCACAGAAAGCCCTTTGGCAGATAGATCTGCTTCCTCAGTGCTTGGAGATAATGGAGTATCCAGACTTTGTGGCTGATAATTAGTGAAGGAGGAGACAAGCTTTTTAGCTCTGGGAAGCATTGCCTAGAGGATGGCTGGTGGTAGACATGTCATCCAAGTTTGTCAACTGTGAGACCTCAAAGCAGAGCTAAAAGGGATGGATAGAGTAGAGCAGAGTAGAGCAGAGTAGAATAGAGTAGAGTAGAGTAGAGTAGAGCAGAGCAGAGTAGAGTAGAGTAGAGAAGAGTAGAGTAGAGAAGAGCAGAGTAGAGTAGAGCAGAGAAGAGTAGAGTAGAGAAGAGTAGGATAGTTCAGTTGGAAGGGATCTGCAAAGACCATCAGATAATCGTTTCGCTCAGAAGTTCTGAGAGGAATTCAGGAGGTCACTGGTGGCAAACCCTTTCTGGTTCAAACTGGAACAAGAAAAGGTCGAGTTTGGTGGGTTTTTGTCACCCTCGCTTTCTGTCATCTTCTGTGGTAGCAACGGTGAAACCCAAACTGAAAATACTGAACCAAATGAACCAGGAGTGAGATAACTTCATAGCTTGGATTGCTGGGGATGTTAAATCCCCTCCCCAGGAGACGTGTTGGCCAGGTTGCATTGCACTGGGGACCAAGCAGCAGGCAGACATCGAGTCTTGCACTCTTCCTCTGCAATATTTTTACATCTAGACCCTCAAGACCATTGCACATCCATGGTCTTACCCTCCACAAACCTGTCTGGAGACCTTCCCTCGGGCATCCACATGTCCCGCCTTAACGAGTTCTTCCAGTTTAACGAATCGCTGCTGCTTTGCAGAGGACACTCAACGGACCTTTCCATCGACTGCTGAGAGTTTTTATTCTCAGTGAAACAAAGACTGCGAACTTTAAGCCTCACTGCAGATTGGCCAAGCTGAAAACTCAGTGTTTTTCTCAGTGAAGTGGAAAAAATAAATCAAAACCCTCTCCAATCCTGGGTTGATTGAAAAAAAAAAAAAAATTAAGAGTATTTAAAACAAAAAAGCTATTATCAAAACTAAGCTGAGCTTCCAGTTTGATTAAATTGACTAAACAATTGAAAGCTTTTGAAGAGATGGACTGAAAAAAAGTTCAAATCAATCACTTCTTTAAAACCTGCCTGCTGGCAAAGGCTGAAACAGAAAAAGGGAGAGTTGAGGCTTTCCCCATTTAGATTTGTTAAAAAATATATCCAACTTTCTCTGTTCCCCTCTTGACTGACTGTGTCTTGTAAGGGTAATATCTGGGGTCCCAGCAGTGATGGGAGACCCCACATCACTTCGATGGCAAGAGAGAGCCCGCCCAGATGAGATATATGGTGATTTTCCTGTGCAAGTGTGGAGGAAGAGCTCAGCATCTGAAAGTTGCAGGTAGGTGGATCTCAGGAAAGGAGATGGTTGGAGAGGGAGTGGGAGAAGGTTGGGAAGACCCCAAATGTGGGTTGGAAGGAGGCAGAAAGGGCGTGTGTGTCCCACAGCCCATGCCACAAGCCAGGATAAGCCCATGGCAAGTCCAAGTTGGCCTGGAGAATGCCTAGGGTGTAAGGTAGAGGACAGTGTTGTCCCATGAAGATGTCCCTCAGCTAATGGGTCATTAACATCAGCGAGGTTTAGGTGGGTTTTGGAGATCCCTGAAGTCTGGATGAATGAAGCTTTTCCTGCTGTTTGACCAGTTTGTGCCCCAGTGATCACCCCTGAGCTGATGGAGTGAGCAGCAAAATGTCTGAAAGTCGGATCCGTGAGGAATAGCAGTGCTGGGGTGTGAGAAGTTTTTGGCAGCAGCTTTTGGCTTCTGCCCTTCACATCCAGGACAGGGTTTCCTAATGTCCCCTTTCCACGAGCGTACTGGAGCAGGAGGGCATGGGAATCTATGACGGCGTGGGCATGGTGGGGATGGGGCAGACTTGATGGTCTTTGAGGTCTTTTCCAACCTTGATGATTCTGTGATTCTATCTCGCTTACTTCCTACCACAACTCCCATGAAGCCAAGGGCAAAGCTGGCTCAGTTCTGGCAGCAAGGTCTGGGAACCAGGGGTCACGGACAAAGAAGGGAAAGGGAAGTTTGTCACTGACAGAGTTAAACAGTTAAGACCTTCCCCTCACCCCCACCTCATCCCAGCTCATTCCAGCACAGTAAATCACCCGAACCTTGACAGCAAGAGGGCTGCCAGCTTGCACAGAAGACCAGTGGCCATGACCGGAGTCCAGTTGCTCTGGCAGAGAAGTTGGGATAACGGAGCCAGCCCTGGGTTTACACGGATGCTATGCCAAGTTAACACACGTGTGAAGGTGCGTGTGTACGAGGTCGTGGTGCTGCTGATGGCCAGCACTGCTGGCACATGGACCGACAGTAAAAATAACCCCCTCCCAGTGTAGAAAATGAAGTGTAGGCTTCTTGTTTGCTCCGAGTGAGTGCCACGCACACGGATGCTCAGCGGCTGTTGAAAGTGGAGGGGGGAACTGTTGTGGGGCTGCTGGAGGAAAGGGATTTGTTCTGTGGCAGCGAGCAGCTACTGTGAAGAGGAGTAAAGTGTTTGCTGGAGGAAGAGGAAGGGAGGCAGAGCGGAGATTTGGGACCTCCGATCAGGCAGAGCAGAGGAGAGCGAGGAGGGGAGGTATAGTCAGGCCAGGGGCTCATTTGGCCTCCGAGCCATCTCCAAAATGGTCTGCGAGGTGGACACCTGGATCCCATCAGCCACTCAGCACTTGGATAAGAACAGATCCATTTCTGTATATCTTCTTTTCCAGAAAAGCAGCCTCCCTCCCCCTCCCTTCCCCTCCATCATTTTCATCCCTCTTTCGTGGAATAACAATCACTCTCCAGATCGATGGCCCCGGCGTCGCTTGCCTTGGTGATGGATGTTCCAGCATCCAGCTTTACCCACTGGGCAACATTTTCCTCACCCCCTCCAGCATCTTCAACGGGACCCCCATAACGAGGCACCCCCGGCGTCGCACATCTCCCCCTCTCACACACTTACAAGAGGATTTTCCCAAAAATGCGAAACAGCAAACTAATGACGTGCCGAAGACGATGGGGTCAATACCACCTTGTTAACCCTGTCCAGCTGATGAGGGCAGGGGAGCAATATGGGTCTGGCGGGGTTGGGGTGGGAGTGGGGTCCCGCGGACATCAGCTGCAATGCCAGTTTGTCCTTTTAGAGGCAAAGTCTGGGATGAGGGTGGGGAAAAGCCGCCCCCCTGTCTTGCTCTCTGCAGCCTTAAGGCTGCACCTAGGGGCTGACAGCAGGCACGGGAGCAGCTCTGGCACTCCTCAGATATAAAAATGACGATTCAGTTTGGGGAAGGAAGCCTCCAACATCCCCCTTTGGGCCCCCTTATTGCCACCTCTACGCATTACCGCGCCTTTGCGACTCATTTTGGCACCCTCCGTTGAATTTCCCCGGGGTCTTTGGGCACTGCACACTGCCGGAGAGACTCTGCTTCTCCACGTGTGGGAGCCCGGTCCCCACCGAGGACCTTGGGGATGCTCAGGGGGGAAATTCAATTCTGCAGCAGCCACAGTTGAATTACGAGCGGCCGCGCTCAGCCCAGCAGCCTTATATTAGCTGGTGTGATATTAAAGCCAGCCCATTTCACACTTGGCTTTTGGAATGCGCCTCAGACTCTGGGTTTTAATTGGAAATGCGGTGTGAAAAGGTGTTTTTGGGCCCTTGGAGTGGAATGGGAGACAACGGGAGCTCTCGGGGGAGGAGATGGGCGTTTCACTGCTAACACCTTCAGTGTGGAGCTGAATGTTCTCGGTCGAGTCCCTAGGCAGGGAAGCAGGTGTTACCTATATATATATCGTAGTCGTATATGAGGTTATAAATACATTTTTTAATCCCTAGCTCAGCAGCAAGCACTGCATCAGGGTGAGTTTTTGCTCAGGTGGAAGGACAGATTGCTGCGGGCACTGTGTCTGCCGGCGGTGGGCGTGCGGGAGGTACGAGAGGACAAACTGACAGATCCCTCCGGGTGCTGGGGAAGTTGCTGAGCTATCCACGAAGCAAATGTGGCACAGATCCCCACCCCCTTGAACAGCTCCATCCCTCTGCTTCACCTCTCCTGCTGGGTCTCCAGACCGAAGCTTTGGGACTCCGGCACAGTAGGGAATAGAATATCCTGAGCTGGGAGAGGTCTACAAGGTGCAGCAGCTTTCCTTCTCTACCTGGCCATCTGTTGTACGAGGACTTTCCCCCTGAAGGGGTGGCAGAAGAACCTCTCTGCTGTGCACATATCACCTGGAGCATTGATCATGCGTCACTTGAAGAGTTGGACTCAATGATCCTTATGGGTCCCTTCCGACTCAGGATGCTCTATGGCTCTGCTCTTAAAATGGTGCTCAGAGCTTTCTGGTGCTCTGGATTTGATGAATCCAGTGCAGGAGTGACTGGGCTCTTTGAAGCCATGTCTGGCTTCATCTCTTCTCTGCCGGATGGAGAAAGAACGTGGGGAAATAACTTCGCATGGGACCGCCTGCCCTATAGGTGTCCAAAATTGTGTGAAATGAGCTGTGTTTTTGGTGCTGAGAGGTCTCTGTGGGACAAACCCGAGTCACTGCAAGGAGGGATCTTATAAACCACACCTCTGGATATACGCTCCCATGCCCTGCGTGAGTCCCAGCACACAAACCGAGACGCTCTTTGCCTGGGCCATAACCTTGCTGGCCAGTTTTCGGCCTTTGGGTGCTGCCCCTATTGCAGCAAACACACCAGCTCTGGCAGGGGATTTGCATGAGTACCAACAGCTAAGTGCCTGTGTCCATTGGTGTCCTCCAAAGCCATTTCTTCCCTGCTCCAAGGAGCGCAGATTTCCCCTCCCTCCCTTTGGCAGTGTCCTTGGAAGAGCAGTGTGGCTCCTCTTACAGCTCTGCATCTATTTTTAATCCTCCTGAGGACAAGCCTGCACGTGGAGGAGAAGCCCAACTGTGAGGTGAAACCAGAAGAGAGGGTGCCAAGCAGACTTCGGTCTCCCATTTATGCAGAAGATAATCTCTCAGAAATTGGTTCCAGACCAGGGGTGACCTACTTGGTCTGACAGCTGTGCCTCCAGCAGCTGCCACTGCTCCAGCCCCGACTGCATCCAGATGTGCCACCCTTGCACGCTGCCTCCAGCGCTGTGAACCTTTCCACGCCGCTCTGCTCGCCAGCACCAGACATGCTGATGTGATGGATGACTTGTTCCTCCACCCCGGCCTCTGGGGAGGTGATATTTTGGGGTGTTGGGAATCTCATGACAGCTCAGTTCTCAGCGGCATCGGGCTGACGTCGGATATCTGGTTGCTCTTGAATAGGACGGGTCAGGTTTTTGGAAGACTTTCCCCATCTCCAGTGCTAGTTGTGGTGGTTGATCACCATGATGTTTGCTCCCTGGTGCTTCTCCGTTTGCCTCCTCTGGAAGACCTGCACTTGGGAGAGCTTTGATTCGGGTTGGAGTGCCTAGGAGCCGCTGTGGAATGAAACGGATGAACCCATCTGGTGGGCGACTCAGTGGAAGTGAGCCCGCGTGCGGGAGACGAGAAAATATTTCTGTGGTTAAAAAAATGAAATAAAACACACCACAAAAGACAGCCCATGGAATAGTCACTTGAAGGGATTTCTGCCTCTGTGCCGTACGAAGCTGGCTCAAGGTCTGTTTCATCGAGCACTGTCCAAACTAAATGCATCGACCTCGAGGCCAACCATTGCCGAGGACCACGAGCACAAGATCCTTCACTCAACCAGAGCTGCCCCAGACCACAAATCCAATGGGCAAAGGCAGAGCAAAGCAGCAGAGGGGACTGAGCAGTGGCAGCAAACCCAGCAGTACCTTTTCCACCAGTCAGTATTGCTTTGCTCATGCAAAGACTGGAAGAAGCATCCCATCATTTTCTTTGGTCAACAAGGGTGGACAGAAGTCCCCTTTTTAACGTGGAGGCTGTAGTGTGATCTGGTGAAATAAACTGGGAATTCGGATATTTCTTTGTGGATAAGACATCTTCCTCGCTGCTCACCAAATATTGTGAACAACGAGTCCATCCATGGCAGGGAGAGTGTTGAATAGCCCTCAGAAAGGGGATTTTAACTGAAAATGGGAACGCAAATCAAACGCGTAAAGTCTCCGATCTTCGTTACCCAAGGGCTGATAGTTACTCATCTGCTGGAGCCAGCAGAAGACCAAGGCTCCTTCAAATTGCTGTCAGCCAAGCTGAGGGATTACCAGTTCTTCAGCTGTCCTTGTAAGTAATCTTGCTGTGGAAATAGAGCCAAAATCCAGCTGGCATTTGAGTTCTGTGGTTTGGTAGATATTGCCAGAGGAATGGGAAAAATGGCACTGAGAGAGAAATCCTCTGCTGAGAAAAGAGTAACAAATAGATTTCAGTGGAGCCAAGCAGCCAGAAGCCCTGTGGGTAGATGTCCCAGGCAACGCTCCTGGGTGTACTGATAACACGATGGGGAGTCTCAGCAAAGCACAGACCCCTCTGAGTGTCCAGCAGGCCGTAAGAACAAGTAAATAGCTCTGGTGTCACAGCAGGAGTCCTAAAGCCAACTGGAAATAGCTGGGTTTCACCCAGAGGATCATTTCAGCTTTTCAGCCTTTGGGACAACCCCTCTCAAAGCTTCTGAACAGATGACCTCCCAGCTGGTAGCGTCTTCTGGAGGAGGTCCGAAAGTAATTTTGGCACCACATGACTGATGAGTTATCAGGACACGTCTCCCCACAGAGTGGGGTCTTTGGGTGCAGTCTCACCTGCCCACACTGGGTGAAATAAGACCCACTGAAGAACACTTCCAACAGCACAGACAGGGTGCTAGGAAGCTGGGGGCTGATACACCTGGGATGGGATGAGACAGGGCAATGCCTGAAGTACCGGGGACTGGGCCTCTTGGGATCAGTGCTATTCCACTAGAGTCGATCTGATGAGTTTTCACTGGATTTAATACAGACCTAAAGCTCACATCAGTCTTTGGATGTGCCAACAAACTCACAAGTCCTGTGGGTTGCCTTTAAATTCAGCGGAAGGACTTTGCTTTGATCAAATCCCAGTAGGTAAGGCAGGAAAGGATTTCACATCGACCTGGTCCTTATTCCCTTTTTTCATGTAGGACAAGACAACCCAACCCAATCCAACCCAATCCAACCCAACCCAATAAACCCAACCCAATCCAGCCCAATCCAACCCAACCCAATCCAACCCCATCCAATCCAACCTAATCCAACCCAATCCAATAAACCCAACCCAATCCAACACAACCTAATCCAACCCAACCCAATAAACCCAACCCAATCCAGCCCAATCCAACACAACCTAATCCAACCCAACCCAATCCAACCCCATCCAATCCAACCTAATCCAACCCAATCCAATAAACCCAACCCAATCCAACACAACCTAATCCAACCCAACCCAATAAACCCAACCCAACCCAATCCAACACAACTTAATCCAACCCAACCCAATCGAATCCAACCCAACCCAAGACAAGCAAGGTCTCTTGGCAGCTACCTGGAGCCACACAAGAGCATCCATGTGGCAGCCAACTCAAACCACGTGGAAATGAGCTCCTGTTGGCTGCCAATACTGGGGGAAGTATTTAAGGATACAAAGCACCCACAGGATTTCTCAGCACAGCTGTGCCTTTGGTCCAGTTTGTTCTCACTAGGGAGAGTTGCTGATTTTAGGTTAAAATGAAGAGCTATAATGATGCCTGCAGAGGCAACGCAACCCCAGGGAGGACACCCTCACTCCCTGCTGCTTTTCCATCTTCCTCTGTTTATGCCTTCCCGATGAATGCTCATTAGCAGCATTGTTAGCAGCTGTTGGCAAAGGGCATTTTTTGTCAGTCTGCAGCAGGGGCTTAAGACAAGAATGAAAAGCAAAGCCTGGCTTTAATTTGAAGCGAGGCCACGAGGCATCTGCGGCTCTGGGTGCAGTGGGCAGCTGATGGTGTGGAGGATTCAGTTTCAAAACAGCCTCGTGGTGCTGCAAGCTTTGGAAACCTGCTTGCAATTTCATTCCTATCCCCCTCCCCCGAGAAGAAAGAAAAGAATGTACTCCCAATGTCATTGGGATTTCATATTGAAAGGCCAGATTCAACCCAGGGCTCTTTAATCGTATATGTTTGGACCCTTTTTCCTTCTTTTCCTTTTTCTCCGAAGGTCACAGCTTGTGTAAAATCACAGTCGGACTCCATGGGAATCTGATCCATTCTGGAGTCTGGGTGCCATTCCCTGCTGCTCCTTAAATACCTGTTGCAAAGTAAGTGATGGGGTAACCTTGCTCCAGAGGCGGATTGGGATCATTTCCACCTTTCCTCTGTTTCCCGTGCCCTGAGCGTGCCCTGCAGAAAAAAAGAAAGAGGAAATGGAGCCAAATCAGAGCAGCTTTCTTCTTATCAGAATGAGCAAAATATTACATCAGCGCTGAATGGTGCTGGTGGATTTTCTTCCCGTTAAAACGTTTCTGGGAGAGGATGGGAGGTGTGTTGGGTGGGCAGGTTTGAGGGCTGCAGCAGTACTACAGCAGCATTTCACCCTGTATCAACCCCCCATCATCAAAACCACCAGCAACAAATGGAAGTGCTGAAATTTGAAGAGCTCTGGGTGCATGTCGTGCTTCAGGGCGTGACTTCGGCCGTGGGAAATGCCACGGACCCCAACCCCAGCACTCTCAGAGTGAAGTAATGATTTACCAAACTTAACCCAAGGCCTTTGATACGAGCACCCTCACGGAGCTGCAGATCCACGCAGTGTGCTGAATAAGGCGGCTGTTTTTAGCCCTTCCATAGCGCAGCCATCGCTGAGCATCATCTGTTCGTGCTGAATTCCGAAAACCAGAGCCTCCTTCTATCTGTGCTTCTATCTGGAGTTTGATTTCTGGCTAAGAAAGCAGGCTTCCTGACAGTGTTTTAATGCTCACTTGACCCAAATCCAACTTCACTTCATCTTGGCTTCCTCAGTGAGAGTTTTCCCCTCTCTGCTCTGTTTTATACGCTTTCCATGCCCTGACACGACCCCCATTAATTTCAGCGTAAAAAACGTTTGTCTGAAGACAAGAGTTTCTCTGGCTTTTTTCACCATTTTTTTTTTCCCCCGAACCTCTGTTTCTGGGCTAATAATTTTTTACGAGTTAAGTGATTTCTAGTGACTAATTTGCGAGCCCCATTCATTATTTCCATGTCGGGATTTTACTGGGGAGGTAAACAAGTAACAGTTGTGGCCGTGCAGCCCGTGGCCCCATTAGATCCATTTACCCATTACCTCCGAGCCTGGCTTCTGTTTGCTCCATGAAGAAGGGACATCAATGCCCCCCCCCGATGTCTGCTTTGCTGCTGCTGTGTGCCTGCACCTGGATGGAAGGAAGAAGGGTTATCTTGGGTGCATTTGTCTCGATTTGGAGCTTCAGCTTCTTGCTGTGCCCATGAGCTGTGTCACCAGGTCGACCTCTCCTCCAACCCGTTGGAGCTATAAACCAAGCTGTGCTCCCTCTGTCTTCTTTCTTCTCTTTTCCTGTGGAATATCTTTATTTTTTTCTGGGCACTGAGGTTGTTCCTTTGCACGGGAGTGCAGACTGAAAGGTGTTTTCCATCATCTGAAGGCAGGGAGGCTCTGGGTTGGCCTTGAGGGGAGCTGGATCCAGCTCCTGGCTCCACCGTCCCTGCTCTGTTCCTGGCCTATTTATCTCCCTAAACACGACCTAAAACACGAGTCATAGCTTGGTGACACTTAATCCAGTGGAAATATACCCATTTTTTTGGTCAGTGAGGGGTTGTTCAGCTCCTGTCGTGCTGGCATCAGAAAGCTTTTGGGCCTGGACTGAGAAAAAAAGAGGAAAAAAAAAAGAGAAAGAAATAAAAGAAGGAAAAAATCCATCCTTTGCCACTGCTGCAGCATCTTGAATACATTTTTCAGAGTGACTGATACGTCCAAGAATCTTCCACCTAACCACAGCCCCGTCCACATTTCATCTTGCCTTCGATTCCTGTCCTTTCTGCATGGCTTGGCATGTAAACCTCCACACTGCACTGGGATGAATGCAAACGCTCCGGAGTGATGCTCAATGCCACCATGGGAAGTGTGTCACCAGGAGCAGAAACGTGTCCCCCACGGATGAGCAGTGCAGAGTGCTGAGCTGGGTTCAGATGCTCCTGTCCTCTTTGGCAGGGAGAAGGAGCTGGGCAGCTGGCTTTGCTCTCCAGGGAATCCCAACTGGATGGATCTGGAGGTCCTTGAAACAACTCCATCCCAAGCTCCACGTGGCTGATGGGTCCCGGATTTCAGAGCTGCTTTGGGCAGCAAGCAGCAGGCTCAGCTTGGAGCCTGGAGCTTTCTGCAGTGCCCTGAAAGGAGCTTGGGGTGAGGTGGGGGTCGGCTTCTGCTCCCAGGTAACTGTGATAGGACGAGAGGTGATGGCCTCGTGTTGCGCCAGGGGAGGGTCAGGTTGGGTATTAGGAGACATTTCTTCTCTTTAAGAGTGGAAATGCAGTGGCACAGCTGCCCAGGGAGTGGTGGGGTCACCGTCCCTGGGGGTGTCCCAGAACCGTGGAGATGTGGCACTGGAGGACGTGGTCCGTGGGCACGGTGGGGTGGGTTGGGGTTGGGCTCAGGGATCTTACAGCTCTTCTCCAGCCTGAGTGATTCAGTGACATCCCCTTGGGATACTGTGCTGACAGGTTCTGATCCAGTCCTGTCTGTGCTGCTCACCTCCCCTGCTGGGCAGAAATACCAGAACTATTCCCACGATTCCACGCTCGTTGCACCTCTGTCTTTTTAGTTGAGAAAATGGCAACGCTATGATTTTCTTCTCCTCTGCCCCTTGGCTTGGTGTTTTAGCTCTGGTGTACCAGCCCCTTTAGCCTTCCTTTCTCAAATATTCGGTTGCCATGAGCAGGAGAAAATGTGCCTGCCCACTGCTACTAGTGGTGCCTGGTGTGGCTAGGGGTCCTCCCTGGAAACCGAGCAAAAGAATCATAGAATGGTTTGGGTTGGAAGGGACTTTTAAGATCATCTAGTTTCAATCCCCTTGGTATAGGGAGGGACATCTCCCAGCAGACCAGGTTGCTCGCAGCCCCATCCAGCCTGGCCCTTGGGGCACCGACCTCTGCACCTAGCCCCATGCCACCCCAGACCATCTTGGTCCCTCTCTGCTGGGAGCTGTAGGAACAAGAGCTGCAGGTTTGGTTTAAGCCTTCGGGCGTTTGAGGCTGCTGATCTCTCCCACTGGACTGTAGATGAAGAGCAGAGAGCTAATTAGGATGTTTTTGGAAGACTAAAAGTAGGTGAAAAGTTACCAGCCATCTTGACTGCATTAAAGAAGGTGGGCTCCTTGGGTTTCTGGCTACGCAAGGTGCATTACTCAAGCTTCGAGTCACCGCTCGTTTCTGGGTTCTCCAACACATCGCTGCTCCTGGGCAAGGGAGTGTTACTGCTGGGATGACACACGGGGAGCAAGACACATGGGGAAGGCTGATTCCTCAGGCTCAATGGCATTTCCTATCGCCTCAGTGCAACCGAATTTGGTCACACCGATCAACGAAAGCTAGGGCAACATCAGGGCGTGCACACAGCGAGGTCTCTGCAGAGATATCTCCTTGACTCCAGCGATTTCTACTTCGTGGAACCAGAGAACCATGGTCTCGTTAAGGTTGGGGAAGACCTCCACGATCACTAAGTCCAACTGTCAACCCATCGCCACTCATAGAGTCACAGAACCATTCAGGTTGGAGAAGACCTCTAGGATCATCAGCAAGTCCAACCCCTCCCCATCCCCACCGTGCCCACTGACCCTGTCCTTCAGTGCCACATCTCCACGGCTCTTGAGCTGAATTTCAGCATCGGGTTTACCTCCAAGAACCAACCTGCCCATTGTGCTGTGCTGATGGAGATGATGACCAGGCCAAGACCTGAACAGCAAGTCCAGCTTCACAAAGCTCTCATGTGCCAAGGGACGGGTGCTCGGAGGCTGGAACCAGGGGGCCCACGCAACACGTACCACAGTTTTAGATTCTCTCTTTTTCCATGTATAGATGGCCTTGGCAGGAAAAAGAGTGCTGGGTAGATGAGCATTGGATCCAAACGAGCTGGGACAGTGAGGGAAGGCCTCCAGAAGAGAACTCTTCCTCCTCCTGGGTCCTGACCTGCACTTCTCAGTCCGGGTTACTCTTCAGGCCTGTGCAAACAGCAAGCTGAGATGGTGTAAAGAGATTGAGGTGACCTCTGCTGACAGAGGAGGGGATGATGAGGTCCTTCCCTCCCCAACTCCCATTGCATGTGCAGTGGACATCCCCGCAGCCTGACACGCCGTGATCGCTCGGTGATGTCAGCTTCAGGATGCAGTTCACTCTTTTTGCTTTTTCTCCTTCCCCACTCCCCCCTCCCGAGGGCACACAGTACTCACTGTAACTCTACCTCAGCTTCTGCTGCCGTGAGCAGATGGAGCTGTGCCCCCCACCCTCAGGACCCCCAGCTGAAAGCCCCTTCCAGCTCGCCGAGCAGCACCACGAGACATCACCTCACCAGCCTGCAACTCACCCACCTGAGTCTGCCTGCCTGAGGCAGACAACAGCCTAGAAACAGCCCCTGGGAGGCTGGTATTGACTTTGGAATTTATCAGCGAACGTTATTCTTAAAACCCCAGTAGCTGAGCTTGATTTTAATAATTTTTAATACCCCTGGCAGGTAGCCATGCTTAAATCAGTCTTGATTTTAGGCTAAATAAAATCGCTGCGCGTACACAGCTGGCTGCTGCAAAGCTGTGTTCATTTTGTGTTTTCTTTTTTTTTTTTTACCTTTTCGTTATAAAAAAGAAAAGCAAAGCCACAAAATTGCTCTTATTAGCTCTTTATGGTTTATATAATATAAAAGTCTTTGCTCATATTTAGCCTGGATGGTAAAGGCAGTAACTGTGAGCTGTGATGGAGAGCTGTTTGCACCTGTAGCCTGAACCGTCACAGGGGTTCTGAGCTCAGTACTTCGCCCCCTCCTCTCTTGTCACGAGTGGGGGAAACTGAGGCAAAAGCAGCACCTGGGCTGATGAGATAACACATGGAGGCATTTGTCTGTGTTATTCGTTGCTCCTGGGGCCGATGCCCATCAAACCTGAAGAAGGGGGTGGACCTGCTCTGCTGCCAGGTGATGCAGGTTTAGGAAATGCTCGTTTTCCTCTAAAATAAAGCAAACCAAGGGTGGATCTGTTGGTGTGCCCCACGGCGGGGGGCTGCCTGTCTGCCACCCACTGGCAGTTAGAGGCGGTTCGTTCATCAAGTTCCTCCGCCCCAACCTTTGCTATGTGATCCTCCCTTTCGCCCCCACTTGCAATAGCAGACAATGGACTGAGTGAATTTCCACCTGAAATGACAATTTCTCGGCTCTTGTCTTTCTGATACAGCTGAGTCTTCAGCTCCATTTCCATCCCTCGTGGAGAGGACGCCGCCGTGAGCACCCCTGGGAGGATCCACTGGGGAAAGCCGCGAGCAGCACAGGTAAGTTCCTCGCTGCCAAGAGTGCTGGGGCTGAAACCCAGCTGAACGCAGGCACCGTTCCCCACATCCCAGCTCTTCCAGTTGGTCGGGAAGGTCATCCAGCCTCAGCCCAACCCGGAGCTTCCCACCTGACCAGTTGTAGGTAGGGCGAACAAACACCGCAGGCCATGCCTCCCCCAGGACCCTCGAGTCATTTCTTCCACTGCTCTCTGCTCTCACCCTGCGCTACGAAAATAGAAACCTCCACAATGAGCTCAACTTTATCCCACTTGTCTGCAAGCCAGGATTTAGGCTACGTTATAAATTACGAGCCCAAGTCAGCTTGTGCCAGCCCTTAATTTGTGGTAACTTTATCCCATAAATGCCCCCATTGTTCGGTGAGGTGACACTTTTGCTTTCATTTCTATATTTATAACTTGGTTAATATCCCCTTTTACATACGTTTTCTTGGATAACAAAAGTCAGCTTGCTGCCCTGTTCCTCCCCTTCCCCATCCTACCTCAGCTCTCGTCCTGCTGGATAGGAAAAGCACTAAAGATGGAAAGAAAATAAGCTGCCAAAGACGAGGTGACTCCAGCCCTGTGGAGAACACGGCTTTCCTACACAGTGATGTGAACGAATGCCCACTGTACGTAAATGTCAGCATCCCTGGGCATGTACCAGTCCATCCCTGGGCATGTACCAGTCCAACCAGTCCAGTGATCCTTAAACCTATCCAGCCCTTAGGCTGGATATTAGGAAATAAATGCTCTCCAAAGAGAGGTCAGGCACTGGCACAGGCTGCCCGGGGAGTGGTGGGGTCACCGTTCCTGGAGGTGTCCCAGAACTGTGGAGATGTGGCACTGAGGGACGTGGTGGGGTGGGGGTGGGGTTGGGGATCTCAGAGGTCTTTTCCAACCTGAGTGATGCGAGGGACCATTAGGACCCATCTGTGGGGTGCATGCTGGTGCTGAGGGGGATATCGGGGCTGTGGTCTCTATCCTGGGCACAGGAACTGGTTCCAATTGGGCACGGGGAGGGGCTGAGCCTTCACCCCACAGCCCTGGTGCTGCAGCTGGTTAAGTGAGCTGGCGTGCCTTCCTCGGAGCTTCACGTGGACCTCGTCTGTCTGTCTGGTGACTCAGGGCTGTGGGGGATTTCTGCTGCCCACAGGACCCTTTCCAAAATCTGAAGGCTTCTGGGCTGTGGCAGCAGCCAATGTCAATTTGACATTGATTATTTTAATCCCCCGAAGAAGGGAAATCCAATAACCCCTCCCAGTGCGACGGAGGCCAGGAGAACGCCCAGGAGGTCTGGGATAGAGGTTGGGTGTTGCACAGCAGTTCCTCTCCCAGCGTGGGAGGCTTGGATCTCTGCTGGAAAGGCGGGAGGCCTGTGACCCACGTGGAGGGAAATGCCAGCATCTTGTGACTACTGCTTTGATTTTGCTCGCACCCACCTCTCGCCACCGCCCCTCGATTTCTTCTAGAAGAGGCATAAGGGTTTGTGCATCCCATCTTCGGAGCCGCACCGGCCAAGGGTTGTTTTGATGCTTGCAGGTGGGTACCACTCCATCGCCTCCACCATCGCTGTGGGCCATCACCACGAGATGGTGTTCTGGAGTTCTGTCTTGGGGAAATGGGGCCCACGCAATGGTGCTGAGCAGGATGCAAAATGGGGCGGCAGCTCGCCAGCCCCGCTCTCGTGTTTTTGCCGCGGGGTACGTGGAGGTACATCCGTGCACCCAACCCTTTGCACAAACACGTGCACAGGGACACGAGTGGCCGAGGAGTTTAAGTGCGGTGTCCTGGCTGCCCCACCAGAACTGGGAACTGGAGTACTTTCGCCTCCTGACCGTTTTTGAATCCGGGAGTTTCCCTTCTGCTGGAACTGCTGCTTTAGCCTTTCGCAGACCCCAAATGCAGCCCCTGCACCAAACGCAGACACAGAGCCATGCACACATGCACGGATCCCCCCCAGATGGCTTGCACAGAGCAGATGAGGATGACCAAGCCAGGCCAAGGCAAAGCCGTGAGCGGTAGGGGAGCGCTGACAGATGTGGGAGGCAGAATGCATCGCTGACTTCTTGAATCGCCTTGCTTTAGCAAAAGAAGATAAAATGTATGACCCTTCCCCAGGCAGGAGCTGTCAGGCGTGGGTGACGCCTGCCTGCGTCGCTAGTTGCATTCTGCTGGCAGAGCCCCTTGTCCTGTTGCAGCCATGGCCTTGTTTGTAAGCGTGGACAGGGCTGAACTCTGAGCAATAAATAATGATAAATCTCCACAAGGTGGTTCTGCTGATTCTTAAGGGAGTTTTTACTCCTCGCCATATCCTGCAGATGCCACCTCTATGGGCGGCATGGGTCACTTGTGCCTCGCTTACTCTTCCTCAAGAAAGGAGGATGACTCCTACCAACTGATCTATTGGCAGAAAGCACTGTGGAAAAGCAAAGTCTGTTTCCCTTCTCTTCTGCTGCTTGCTCACTGATGGCAGAATGGCACGCATCCTTCCTGCCCAGTGACTCACCTCGCTACGCCAGCGAGTGGAGGTGCGACCCTCACCGCGGGACACAATTTGGAATTAATTCTCTGTGGTGACCTTTGCTAATAAACCCTTTCAATGGGCTTTGCCTCTTCCGGATGCGTTAGCAAACAAGAAAACGAGGTACTTGTTGTGGGGAAATGAAGAGGGAAAGCAGGGGAGGAATCTGGAAGGCTTTGAAATCCCAAGCAGGGCACTGGGATGCCTCCGCTGCCACTTCCTTTCTTCAAGAGCTGCTTCTCGCTCTGGGCAGGCTCTTATTTTAGTTAAACTGCAAAGGAGCAATTTGCAGAAAGCTTCATCAGGGCTCAAGCATCTGTGAGTACCTGAGAGCCTTCAGACAACATCACCGGTGTTTATTTTTGACCGAATGAGTCAGGGCAGCTCATTACAACTCTTCCCCAGTGCATCTCGCTCTGGCTGCCCACTGCCCAGGGATTGGGTTCCCCATGGGGTCCTGCAGTGTTGAGTGTACATCACCACGTCCTTCCCACTGCTGGTAACCACCAGGCAGGGAGGGTCTCTGCTTGTACCAGCCTGGAGTGGAAGAGGGTGGACAGATCCTTCTGTGGGAAGGGTAGGCTTTGTGTGCCCAGGATCCTCACCCAGCTCTGTGCGTGCTTTCTTTGACTTTTTGGCTCCAAATCCCACCTGAAGACATTCGGGTTTAGCTGTGTTCATGGTGTCCACCCTGAGGAGGTAGAGCCTGGGGAGGATTCAGCTCACCAGAGAGAGGTGGAGTCCATTGTGTCATCCATTTGCAAGTTGGCCTCTCTTGCCACTTGCCCTTCCTTCCCCCAGTTAATCCTCGCAGGTTATGGAGGTGCTCAAGCTCTCAAAGAAGGCATTGTGCTTGCCAGCAGCTTCCTTTATGCTGAGAGCAATTCCCTCCCTGAGGTGTCCCAACAATCCCCTTGAAGGAATTTTGTCCCCTGAGAGGTTCTCGTAATGGCTCTCATTAAGGACTCGGTGAAACAGGAAGCCCCCAAAACCTGTAGGATGTTGGGCATCTCTCCCATCCTCCTTTTATCCAGCTTGGAAACGCAGTTTGCTGGAAGGAATTTACTACTATGACGATGATAAGCCATTGAAATCCCAAGTGGAACAGAAGAGGATTGGATGGAATAACACCTTGGGAGTCCGGGAGGCAGTCACAAGGAGATGCCTGCCTCGATGCCATCCCGCTGTCTTTTCCTGTCCCACGTGTCCTGATTTCTGCTCTGCTCTGTCCTCTCTCCTCCCTCTGCCCTCCAGCTCCCCAGCTTCCTCCCTCTCCAAAACCCCACAGCCTCCAACACACACAAGGCAGTGCCATACGGTGGTTGTTACCCACCATCGGAAACGCAGCGTATGTGGAGATGTGATCATATGAACCCATGGAAACCCCATTTCCCCGGGGTTCCCTTCAACGTCCCAGACCTCCATCAGCAGCAGCAAACCCCACATCACATCACCCATCTCTGGCTCACGGCAGCGGAGGGAAACAAATAGAAACAAAACCCAAACCCAACTCGCTGGCGGAGTTCAGCAGAATGTTCTCGGGTAACAGCAAGGTTAGTTGCTCCCCGGGGGCAGGTGGGTTTGCTTACTTACTATTAGTTTCATACTAGAAAAAACATTTACTGGAATTTTTAGTGAATTATGCTCAGATGTGCCTGTGGTCAGCCCCACGTCTCACCGGGTTGGTGGTACTGCGGCACAAAGGAAAACAAGCTTTCCAGGGCTTCCTCTGGCCAGTAAAAAAAAAAAGCCATATACGGAGCAAAACTGATAAGCGTGGAGGAATGATGGCTTTGTTCAGAGACCCACTGTTCAGCTCGCCTCCTCCTCCCTCCTTCCCATTTATTTGATTGGCGTGGGGAAGGCTAGCACAGTGCTCCGTGGTTCTTGGAGTCAACGGTGCCGTAAGTACTGAGGTTGAGATGTCCTCATTTTGGAGCTGATGTCTCCGTGAGCTGCTCAAAATCCAGAATGGATTGCTCAGAGTGGAGGAATTCTGCAGACGTGAGGCAGCAGGTTGTGGAGTCTGCATACAGGTCAGGGGGAGGTTGGCCACGGCTGTAGGGTGGACTTATGGGCGGCCTACTGCAGCGGGGCCCCAGCCCAGATGATGTTTCTTGAAGCTGGTGTGAAACAGATAAATAAAAAAGAGAGTCTCAGCGCTGGGTCTGTTGGGTCTCACAAGAGCTCACTGCAAATTTGGTGTGGAAACAAAGCACTTCTCATCATTCCAGTGGGAACCAACTGTTGTGACATGGTGCTTGGAGGAGCTAGATCACGTCCTGCTGGAAGCACTCCTGGCGCTGGGGCTGTGCTGGAGTATGAGGTCCCCATGGCCATGGGCTGCCTGGACTTGCAATGCCCATCCAGCTGTTGGTTGGTGCTGGGAGGGGGCTTCAATGTCCTGCTTCATCGTTGCACTCCATTTAATGTCTAAATTACCTCCAAATTCAAGATCCAAAGTTGGATCTTGGGCTCTGACTCATATAAATATATATTTCCAAAACCGATGCTGGTACTGAACATTTGGATCCAATAAATCCCAGGGGCTGAGGATCTGCCTCAGACAGAGCCTGTTTGCTGGCATTCTGCTGAATGGTGTGCATCATCCCGGTGATGCATTGCTGTCTGGATGTGGTGCCCAGCATGGATGCTCAACCCCATTTTAAGACCTAACAACTGGCAGGATAAGTCCAGAGTCCCCACCTCTGTGTGCTGGGACCATGGGATCAGATCACACCGCTTGATTTTCCAGCTTGAAAAACCAATGCTCAGTCCCTGTGTGGAGGGAATGGAGCGACCTTTCCCTGCTCGCTGCAGGGAGGAACAGATGCAGAACACAAGAGCCCAGGCACTTCACTTTGCTACTGACTTCCTGAGTGGCTGTGGTTAAATCTCTTCACTTTTTCCATGCCCTCATGAAAAGTGAATCATAGAGGACTTGGAGGAGGAGGAATGAAGTAGGGTTCAGGAAACTCAGATTCCTTTTGCTTTATTATTGATTTAATTTATTTTAAATTTATTTCTTCTTACCTCGTATCTCATATCTTATATTTTATATCTATAGAGGAATCATACCTTACCTTATTTGACCATCCTGTGCCTCCCTGCACAGAGCTTCCCACTCCTCTGCTTCCTGTGTTGTGAGGGCTGGTGATGGCGCTGTCCTTGGTGGATGGGGTAAGTGAAGGTGACTTCTGGCCACACGAAGGGCCCATAGCTTCCACCATGGATGCAGGGTTTCCAAGGGAGGTTTCCCTTCCCTTCCCTTCCCTTCCCTTCCCTTCCCTTCCCTTCCCTTCCCTTCCCTTCCCTTCCCTTCCCTTCCCTTCCCTTCCCTTCCCTTCCCTTCCCTTCCCTTCCCTTCCCTTCCCTTCCCTTCCCTTCCCTTCCCTTCCCTTCCCTTCCCTTCCCTTCCCTTCCTTTCCCCTCCCCTTTTCCCTGTCCCATACTGAATTCTAGCACATATTGTGGCATCTTTGTCTCTTCCCATACAGGAAAATAAAGGAAACAACAAAACCCTGCCGTAACACACTGCCCACCTCTATCCAAGATTCTGTCTGCATCCCCTGTAGCCAATTGGGCTTTCCAGCAAGGACAGAAGGAGTAGGAGGAAAAGGGCTGTGCAAGGTGGGAGAGGCACAGCTGTGTCTGCAAACACATGTCCCGCATGTCTGGGGATGCATGGCTGGAATGCAAATCCCATTTCCCCAGGCTGGATGCTGAGATAGCTGCACACTGCCAAAAAAGGAGCTTCAGAACCAAGAGGGAACGCTGGGCCTTTTGCTGCCACTGTTTTCCACTGCGTTGGGTTGTGGATTTGGCAGCTTCAGGGGAACTGGAGTTCTCCCTTGGCAGGAGAACAGCAAGTGCCCATGCAGGACCCCAGCACAGTCCCTTGCACGGAGGAGAGCAGGATGGCTTCGAGGTGCATGGAGCTCCATGCCCAGCAGAGCCCTTCCATACATTCAATCCCACGTCATCACACGAGCCAATAGCCTAAGCTGCAGCCTGAGGTTCATCTCCTTAGCAAAACAGATTAACCAAGTATTTATAATGATTCAGGATTTGGTTTACTCTTGTAGGGGGCTGTACGAGGATTCTAGAGCTTGTGATTCCAGCGGGCTCTGCCTCAGAACGGTTTGCTCTGTTCCGGTGACATCAATGGGGATTATTCCGTTCCCAATTGCGGTGCCATCCATGGCCACAGTTAATCCATGCAACTCGTTCCCTCCCAGCACAGTTTCACACCGCACAAGTGAGTCAGGAATTACAGTACGGTCAAGAACTTTCTGAGCGCTCCCTTCCCTGGGGCTATTTGGGCTTCTGCAGGTTTTTTACATTTGGTTTTGCAATCAAGAGAAATTTAATTAAAAAAGAAGAAAAAAAAGAAAGAAAGAATGAAAGGGAGAAGATGAAACGAAGAAAAAAAAATCATATGGGGGCTTTCAACCCCTCCCTCCCCAGGCTGGCTGTGTGAGCACAAGATGAATTAGCCCTGGACACAGCAGGGTCCCTCCACATCTGTAACACATCCATGGGTGCAGCTGCTGCACCGCAGCACACCTTTGATCCCCAGGGCTGGTTCATGATGCCATGCAATGCTCTTCCAGGAGCAGGGAGGGATGGAGTGATCCCAACGTCCTGATGGCTGGAAGCCCTGGTTGCACGGAGGAGCTACGTGGGAGAAGCCCTGGCTGCTGCTGCCCACCTGGCTGGTGGTGATGGACTGATGGTCGGACCTGACCGCAGAACTGATCTTGGAGGTCTTCTCCAACCTTAATGATTCTGTAGCTCTACAGTGGAGTGGGCATGGTGGGGACGGGTTGGACTTGATCAGCTTGGAGGCCTTCTCCAACCTCACCGATGAGATGATTTTATTCCAGTAAGGAGGGCAGTGAGATGTGCAGACAGAACTGAGGCTGGTAGGCAGCGAAGCCTGTTTCTGGCTCTTTCTAACCCCACAGCCTCTTCTGGGCTCATCTGTTGGATTCCCTTTTGCAAGGTCCGGGGAAGCACAGCTCAGAACTTCCCTTCTCTTGCTCCTCCAGCAGGGAAGCTGCTCAGCAGAGCAGCACACCTGGAGCAGGAGACAGCTGTTGGAGGTCTCCTGGCTAAGAATCACAAAACCATAGAAACTCTGAGGTTGGAGAAGAACCCTAAGATCACCAAGTCCAACCGTCATCCCATCCCCACCATGCTTGTTCTGATTGGGGGTCATTAACGTTGGAGAAGACCTCCAAGGTCATCCAGTCCGACCACCAACCTGTCACCACCACGCAGCAGGAAGCAGCTCTGCACCCTGCCGCATCTCAAAGCTTCTCTTGGGACTTTTCCCCCACTTTAAAAAAGGGAATAAGGTCTGTTCAGAAACAGGACTGGGGTGAGAGCAATGAGGGGGTGCTGGGGTTGGTACCCAGGCTCTGGGACATTGCTTAACACATGCAGAGTGGAGCAGGATGTCTGGTGACACAGAGGCTTGCAGACCTCCTTGTGCCTTTTGCAGGGGGTTGGCCCCTCCAGTAGAGATGACCACAAAGGGCTCTGTGGTTTCGAAGCTTGGGGTTGAGGCTCTGCCCTGCTCTCATGGAGAAGGTTCCCTGGGATTTTGGTCCCTCTTGGGGTGGCCATGGATATCTCAGAAGTGGCTGAGGAACAGAGAACGGGGCTCTCCTGGCTCTGAAGAAGAGGTAAGGGTGGGCTCTGTGCTTTTCTCACTGCATGCACATACGTGATGGCAAAGACGTGTTTTCCAAAGGAAAAAAGACGTGAAGCAAAAAAGGGAAAAAAAAAAAAAGAAGAAAAAAAGGAAGAAGCAGAGAGGATTCCTGGTTGCACCAGAGGGAGCCCTTCCATTGCAGATGAGACAGAAATAAGGCTCAGGCTGCAGCTGGAGGCTAAACCCTATTTACTCCCCGCAGCCTTGGGCTCTCCTTTCAGCCTGTACATCCTGGGATGTCAGCCCTGGCACTATGCACCAGCAGCCTGGTACCCCGCACCTGGGGGCAGCTCTTGGTGACATTATCCCCACCCCCAGCCTGTGCCCAGATTGGAAAATCTACTCCCCCCATCTCAGCTCCAGCATCCCTTCTCCATTTCACCCTCAGGACACTTTCCACCCCAGTAGGACACTCTCAGCTACGTGCCAGGCTGGAGGGACAGCAGGAAAAAGTCTCAGAGGCTGATGGGAGACGAGAAGCCCCCCAGTTATCTCTGGAAAAAATACTACCCAGGATGACAAATGGAGCCAAGAGGCCCAAATTCTCATTCCCTGTTGAGATCTGAAGGTGTGGCTGTGCCTCGAGGATCCCATGTCAGGGCTGGGCACAGATGAGACTGTTCTGCTTCCAAGGAGCAGAAGTGAAGACAGATGCAATAAAAAAGAAAGGTGAGAAGATGCCAGTGCGCTATCTTGGGGCCCAGGAGTGGGCTGAAGGCAATTTTCCAGTGTGCTCAGCCGTTCAAGTCCATCTCATGGGCTTGCCTAAGGGTCTTCTAAGGACAATCCTTGGGAACGGAGCACTCTGACCCCACCACAGTGTCCCTGCCACCACCTGGCAGACATACAGAATCACAGAATTACTGGGGTTGGAGAAGCTCTTCAAGATCCCCAAGCCCAACCCATCCCACCACGGCCCCTATCTGTGTTCCTCAGTGCCACAGCTCCATGGTTTTTGAACGCCTCCCGGGACGATGACTCCACTGAGCCTTCCAAGCAGGTTTGTTCAAGCACATTCAGACACACCTCTCTCCTCCTGGAAATACCTATTTTTCCTGACTGATTTTCTGTCACCTTCACTGCGACCGCCCCAGGACCTGCTGTCCAGACCTTGGGTCATCTCTGTGCCTGAAAACGCCATCTGCCTTTGTTTTAATGCCCCTCTCCTCCCGCTCCCTGCCCCAGTGTCCTTGGCTCGCCGTTCCATTCGTTCTCCCTCCTCTTCCCTATGTTTTTGGTTACACGGTTCACATGTGGCGACTCAGCGGATGCTGACTGGGACCATGCAACCATTCAACCTGACCTTAAACCCTCCCCTGATGAACTTCCCGTGAACTTCTTCCTCTGCAGGCTGAGATCTGGATCTCCATCCTACCCACACTGCATATACTATTCCATTTTTGTTTTCAGATCCCGGTTTTTCTCTTCCGAGCCCTACTCCTTACCTACTTCATCCCTTCTCAGACCCAGCTGCCCTCCCTTACCCATTCATCCTCCACTGGGAGCACTGGGAGCAATGGCTGTCCATTTCTGGAGGCACGTGGGCATGGGCAGCACCTGGGGAAGCCCTGCGAGCTGCAGTGCCCTGGTTTGGGGTGTCATTATTTTGGGACACAGACTTCAAGCAGGAGTGAATGGATATTTATAGCCCAGCCATCTTGAACCTGTCTTTGAGTCATTTCTCTCCAGCTGGAATTTCTCTGCTGTAAGATCTTCCTTTTCCCAGCGTGCCAGGTAGCTTATTTTTAGGGAATGTGATTTTCGGAAATGGCAGAACCACTTTTGCTGGAACTTATCGAGACAAGTGCTGCTTTTGGCAGACACAACACGAGAAAGTTCAGAGCAGAGAGCTGGAAAATGGCAAGTTCATGGTAGGTTAAAGTGTGCACAGCGGGCTTTAGCCCCTGCCTTAAAATCCAGCTGAATGTGGCCACCTTGCTGGACAGGCTGTGGGAAGATAGATTACAAGAAGTATTTGTCCTATTTCCAAAGGAGCTGGCCTTCACTTGCTGTTATTGGCACCAGACAGGACCAGTGCAGAAAGGAAGAGAGTTTACGACTATTCACTGCTCCCCTGTAGAAGTAGGGGTGGTCGGACAGAGCTGGAGCTTCACAACGCCCAGTGGAAGTGATGCTGAAGGTGCAAGGGATCATAGAATGGTTTGGGTTGGAAGGAATCTTAAAGCCCACCCCGATCCAACCTCCCATTGACAGGTTCCCAAAGCCACCTCTGCAGAAACCAGGTGAAATTACGTGATCTTTCCCTATCTTGTCCAAGAAACGTGTAGATGTGGTACTCAGAGACACGGTTTAGCGGGGAGATATTGGTGGTAGGTGGGCTGGATGATCTCGGAGGTCTTTTCTAAACTTGGCTTTTCTACGATTCTATGATTCTTGCCTCTCCTAATTTTGGGTGCAGTGGTCTTCACGCCGCCGCTGGCAGCAGGACGGCGGACTTGTGTGGGTTTGGTATTACTGACAAATTGCATCATGGTCCCCGGATAAATGCTGCCGTAAAAGAACAAAGAAATGCCCAATTTGCCACATCAAGACAGGGACACAGCCCTCCCCTCCGCGCAACACTGGCGGCTCCCCGCCAGCAGGAGCAGAAGCCTTGCTGGCCAGTGTGTGCCTGCGCTGTGGGGCTGGGAGCGCCCAACCCCAGACATATGGTTTAAATATTCTAATAGATGTGGTAATCCTTTCGGTTTCCAAATAATGTTATGGTCGAGTCGATTTATGGTAACGCTATCTTAAGCAATGAGGGCAATAAAAAGAGTTTTAAATGTGAAGAAAAAGAAAGAAAGAAAAAAGAAAAGAAACAAAACCCCTTTTTTCCCCCTCTCCCTTTCTTTCTTTTTTTTTTTTTTTATTATTTTTTTCAACAGCCTTTTCTTCGGGTTGGAGTCAGGAGAGGAGGTCCTGCCAAGCACTCGTGCAGCGGATGCACACCTTGCTGGTGGACGTCCCATTGCGGAGCTGTCCCCGATCCCATGGTGGCCAACCAACACGGTGACCCAACCTCTGCTTGGGGAGCTGCAGGGATGATCCATCCTTATTTATTTGCTCTCATCAGTGGTTTCCACTGGCTGGAGCTGCTGGTTGGCTGGTTGCCCCTCACCACCCGCTCCTACAGCTCTTTCTTCTGGACATCACGGAGGTCTCAGGTGCCCAGGTGGCCTGGAGGGGAGGTCACGTCCTCCATGCTGTACCCAAGGCTTCGCCTCCTCCAGCTGCTTGGAACGAGCTGTGAAGAAGAGACCTGAGCCCCCAAGGCAGACATCGCCTTTGCTATGTGCCAGATGTTGGAACAGCCCAACGCACAGAAGGAAACTCTTCACACTGCAAACTCTTCACACTGCCACGAGAGGAAGGCTCTCCACGCTGCTCCCACTTGGGTGAAGACGATGATCTCATTCTTTGGGTCAGGTCCCACCTGCTGTAGAGAAGAGACTGTAAAACTCAGATGCCAGAACTGCCCGGGATGGAGATCAGCCCCATCCCAACAGACAGTGACTTCAGCTTTTCCCAAGGCCCACCTTGGCCGCGAGGCACTGCTGCAGGTTCCAGGCCAACCCTCTGACACATGAGCCTTCGAGCCCACTTTGAGAAAGTACCTCTTTAAACAAAAGCCCTTTTAGTCCTCATTACGGAGTCAAAGGCTGCTTTCACGTAAGGCTAGGGCAGGTCAGGTTTCATGTGCTTAGAGATAAATGGCTTTGTCAGCAAACATCTTTTGTGGATTTTTTTTTTAATTTTAATAATTTGAATTATGGGATTTCCTAGGAATTCTTAGCAAGTAAAGAGGTAAAATATGAAGTTATACATAAGAAACCCAAGTATTCCACCTCTGGCTTGCGCTGAACGTTATTACCCCAATTAGAGAATGCTAACCTTCACAGGTCCTAAAGATAACTCTTTTTATTTGTGAACTATAATAGAAAGTTTCATCTGATTGACAGTAAAAAGTTTTCATGTTATTTCTTCGGGCAGTTCCACTCTGAAATCATTCATATTAATACACGCCCAAGGGAATTCGGTGCGAGACTTTAGAAGACGAAATCAGGAGGCACAAAGGGACCTCAGACAGCCCCCAGGGAGGGACTAGAAAAGGCAGTCAGAAGTGTAGCTTCACGCTACAGCCACGGATCTCGGAAAGCTCCGAGTTTAGAGAACAGCCATGAAATATTCATCGCAGAGCTCCCCATCCCCTGTAGTTAGGCAAGACACCAGCTTGCGTTTTTGCCATACAACTATCAAAGCTTTTGTCTCGACCCCTGCAGGTGGTGAAGACAACGCCAGCTCCTTTTCAGGAGTCCTCTGCTGCACCGAAGGAGCGAGCATCGTGCTTGGTGTGTCAGTCCCCATGCCCTCCTGGGGCTGATGGTCTTCAGAAGCCGTCTGTTTTCAGCCAACACGTGAAGCTTTGGAGCCAGCTGGTTGGGAGGGCAGAACCGCTTCTTGACGGCACCATCCCTCTGCTCGTAGGTGGGAGAGATAGAAGCAAGAGGTGCATGACCCGGTCATGAAAACTCATGGCGGTGGTGGGAGCAAAGCAAACTTGGTTCGAGTCCTTTGGAGCGCAGCTCATGCAAGGACGTGCTCCAGGAGGGATGGCTCCAGGCTTCTGCAGCTCCCAGACTGCCTGCCCAGCTCAGTCATTCTGGGAAAAGTTCATGACAAGAAGGAAAGCATCCTGCATACGGCCATTCTGCATACGGCACCTCAGCCTTCGCTCCCAGCCACGACAGCTCCCGCAAGGACCCTAACGTGGGAAGCACGCTCCAGAAAGCCAAGGACGAGACATGTGGGACCCCACCTGCTTTTCTGTCCCTCTCTTTGCCAGCTCCCATGCGTGGCTTTCAGCTCCATTTTTTTTTTTATTGTGCCAGAAGTTTCTGGAGTGCAGAAGAACAGGGAGTTCCTTGGAGTGGGAGGGGGGAAGCCAAAAAAAACCCCGTTAGCTGAACATTGTCAGCAAGTCGCTTTTTCTCCACGAGCCTTGCCACCTCCAGCTGTGTTCTCAGCAGCTCCGACAGAGATTTGGCCTCTCTGCCACTTCTTGGGCAGCCGACCTCCGCGGAGAGCCCGCAGTGCTGCAGGGGAAGAGGGGACGGCCTGGCAGGGGCCGTGCTCTTTCCCCAAGTCAGCATGAGGCAAAACGCTGCCGGGGGAAAGAATGAGGGGGTACGTGCCATATTTCCAGTGAGACGTGAAACCAAAACCCCTGACCCCTTCCCTGCTCATACAGCTCCTGCAGAGCTCTGTGCCAGAGTCTGTGGGTGAGCCTGGTCTGCTTTCCAGAGTGAAAATAGGGATTTCTCCTCCAAGTACCGAATTCCCTTTGCAGATGCCACTGGAACTAAGGTTTCTTTTCTCTGTCTGAGCAGAAGACATTTCCCCATGCAGGTTAATCCCAGGATTCCCAAGGAACCACGTCTTACAGGAAGGGTGGTCACTGTTTAACAGCCCTGGAAACATTTTTCCCTGCTCTCTTCCAATCTTCCATCTCTCCTGTAGACGTGCATTGCCAAGCTCTGTTCAAGGACTCCTTCCACGCTTCCTTCCTGGGACCGTTCCCTCACACATGGGCTGGAGTTGGCAGCAACACCTGCACTGTTCATCATAGATTTATGGAGGCTGAAAGAGACCCCCTAAGACTCGTGTTGTCTCGCTCATGGCTCACGTTGGTCAAGGTGGGAAAGTAGGGGTGCGAGGAGGGAGAGAGGGACTATCTCCAGAAGCCACGTTTTCCCCTTCTTTCCCACCAGGTGGTTACCTCGATGATGAAGCAATGCAGCACTTGGTGTGAGGTTTTCATTTCTTTGCTCCTGATGAACTCGGGCTGGCTGCATGACCAATACCCAGCCCAGAAGCGAGAGGCTTCTCCAAGAAAATGCTCAGTTCCAGTCTATCCCTCCTGGAAGCTGAAGCAGCTGCCGAGAATAAAACAAAACGATACTACAGAGTGATATGAGGCTGGAATCGGGGCGCTGGCCAAGCCTGAGAAAATACTGGCCTGAAGAAGTATTAAAAACAGCGTGGATTCCAGCAGGCTCTGTCCAAAAGTCGGGGCTGCCTGCATATGGTATCAGCCACACAGATCCAAGGCTGCGTGTTGGGCTGTGGTGAGTCTGTAGGTGGGCCATGGTTGTGAATTGGCTGAATTATCCCCCACCAGGAGGGGAATGAGGGGGCTGGTCTGCGGCAGTGCACCGAGCAGAGCCCACGGCAAGGTGCAGAGGGTGCCGAGGGTCTCATCTCAACCTCAGCTCCCCGTGGCCCGCACTGAACCGTGCCAATCAATCACTGAGACGCATTCTGGATGGGTATTCTTATTTCCATCTGCCTCCCGGACTCGGGAGGGAGGACAGCTTTTCCCCTGGTGCTCTGTGGCCATGGACAGTGGGGACGGGTTGATGGTTGCACTTGATGATCTTAGCGGTCTCTTCCAACCTTAATGATCCTACGATTCAGCTGCTTGTCCTCCCTGGGCCTGGGGCTTCTCTCTGGCCCTGGAAATGGGGCTGTCCATGCGATGCTCTTGTGCTTTCTCCGGTGAGACTCACAACGGGGAGGGGTGAATGATGAAACTAAGGCTTGCTTGCTTCTACTACACGCTCCCACTCCAGGCTAACACTGAAGCTACTCTAGTCTGCCTTAGGCTATGCTGCTCATAGCTACTATTCAGCATTACAGGAACTCACTCATCTGTTCGAATCCCCTTTTCTTGGGAAAGCAAGCCAGCTCAGAGCATTGCACTAGTTAAGGAACTGCTGGCGGACCACTGTTCCTTGATAGAAAAGATTTAATGAAAGATTGTAGTTTTTGCAGGAAATCTCATAACAAGCAGTAGCAGATATTTCAAGACCATCTTCGTTGGATTCATTTCTACCTTGTACCGGTGCCATTTCTGTATTGGAACGGGCCAGCATGCGTTATTACGGAAGAAATTCATTTCGTTTGTGGATCTGGGAGTTAGAGAAGAACCCAATCTTCCTGCTGAGTGGAATCATAAAATCTCGCCCGGACTGTATATGTTTCTGAACCGTGCCTGACCCCTGGCGTGCTCCCTTCGCAGAGTGGAAAGGGAAAAGAATTAGAATGAAGAAACAAAGCTCGACTCCAACAGGGACAACGTTATTCATTTTCTTTTGTTTTTACACGGCAGAACCAAAAATAGAGTTTTCGTCCATGTAAAACATTTATTGAAAGCTTGAGATTTCTCATCTCTCCTCAGGTCTGGCTCGGAGTGAGAAATCGAGGAGTTGGTTTTTTTTTTTCCCCTTCTTGCTTTATTTTCTATTTATTCATTTGCCACACCTGTCAAAGGAATTAGGTGAGTTGATAAAAAGCATATCTGTAGGTTTACCCTGGCCATTAGCTGTGTGCTCATCGTTAACACCTAGAGTTGCAGCATCTAAAGTAATTTCTAGTTTCTCTTTCTTGATATTTTTTGGAAAGAAAATGTCGTTACTGTTATTATTTTTTTAATGCTCAACATTTTTTTGGGGAACAATTTGGGCTATTTATTGGTTTCGCAGAAGAGCACGGAGGGTGAATAGGAACTCAGGGCAGAGGAATTCCCAGAACGTGGGTGAGGAAGGAGAGAAGTCAGCAGATTTATCTCCTTGGGAAGAGCCATGCCAGGCAGTGCTGGAGCTGTCCAAAGTCCACTCAATTGTACCTGAATCCAAGCCCTGGGGAGGTCTACACGTTGCTCCCAACCCTTATAAACAGTCAAGGTCAATGGGACAGTGACAAGAGTGGGGCAGGGAAGACCCAGCTGGCTTTGTTGGGATCGCTGTCCTGTGCTCAGAGCGCTTGGGGACAGGTCTGGGTTTGCAGAGGCACTGCCAAAGGAGCGTGTCCTGCTTGTGGATTTCCCTCTGGAAGAGTTTTCTGAAGGGATTGAACAGAGTTGTATCTTGCCCAACTGTCGAAATGCTGATGTATCAGAGAAGTTACGTGGGACACTTTCGGGAAACTTTCAGATGGAATTTGACTTCGTTTTTAGGAAGGAAGGAAGAAAAATCTTTTAGTTCTGTTCTTCCTAGGTGCCTGTGGATTTGCTGCCTGTGGATTCGCACTGAAGAACTCCCCCAGCACCAGCACCTCTGTCTTCCCATGGGCATGATCCCTCCTAGAGTGCTAGCCAGAGCCAGACACCAAGACTTGCTTAAATAGGAGCCACTTTCCAGAGCGATTCCCAAATATTTAGCCTGGGATCTTCTGGGCCAAGGACAAGAAGGTGAGCTCTCAGGACTGCACAAAGCTCCTTCAGCACAAGGTGCTTACAGATATCTGTCTTTTTGGACTGCTTTTTCAAGAGTGCTGAGGAAAAATCAGTGGGAGGATATAGTCACAGAATTGTTAAGGTTGGAAAAGACCTCTAAGTCCATCAAACCCAACCCTAACCCACATCCCACCACGTCCACTGACCACGTCCCTCTGTGCCACATCTCCATGGTTCCTGAACACCTCCAGGGACGGTGACCCCACCACTCCCCGGGCAGCTGTGCCAGTGGCTAACTGCACTTTAGAACAGAAATCCTTCCTGACATCCAACCTGAACATCTTGTGCAACTTGAGCACCTTGCTTCTGCTCCCCCTTGTGTTCCACTGTGCCAAATCGGCTCCTCTGATTCCATCCTAATCTTGCACCACGAGTCCGACAAGTATTTCCCAGAAAGCAAAGTTCCCATGTCCCAACCACTTCTCTGCCCTTTAAATATCTTCTCATCCTGCTGACCCCAGCAGTCAAGTGTCAGTGCTTCGCAAGAAGGGTGAAGAGACAGCTTTAAAATCAGATACTCCCTTTTAACACTGCCATCACGTTTTTGTTCTTTTGTTTTTATCCCTAAAGAGGTAAAGACAGGTAGCTCCAAAGGGAAGAGACAAGCATTTTTCGTGACCTGTGAAGAACATAGAGTTTAACCTCCTGTTTGTGGCCCTTTGTCCTCACACCATTCCCCTGCTCCGCACCTCCCAGAGGTTAGAATCATAGACCTTCAAAGGCCATCTGGTCTTCAATGAGCGGGGACATCCAGGGCTCCATCAGATGCTCAGGGCCTCTTTTTTTGCACCAGAATCCTCCTCTCCCTTAGCAAACAATCCTTGGGGCAGAATACAGCTCCCCTTCAGCACCATTTGTTTTAATCCTGAGTGAAAAAGCTGAGATTTTTTTGTTGGAAGGAGCACCCAACGTGTAAAGCGCACTAGAATGGGAAGGAGACCTTTGAGAGCAGTAGGGCACCGGCTACGTTGTAAGAATTTTACATATCAAAATATTTATAAGTGATGAAAATGCTAGCAATTCTACAGGGAAAAAAAAAAAGAGGGAAAAAAAAAAAGAGGGGAAAAAAATAGGAAGAGCAGAATTACCATCACAAAACACAACAGAAGTGCCCTTCACGGCTGAAGTCAATGAGCCGCTAATTGCCCACGGGTGAGGGGCGGGCCGGGGCCGCTCCATAGGGTAATGCTATCTGCATAGACTTTAAGAGAGGTGGGACAGGAAAGGACGCGTGATGGAGGAGCTCCGGTGAAGAACGGGGAGGTAGGAGTTATTTTTTGATCTCTTCGTGGTAGTTTTCTGGTTGGTAATGAGCTGAAGGGGTTTTAAGCTTTGGCTGCTGCTGTGCGAAGGTGCAAGGAGATGGGATCTCCTTTTCTGGAGGGCAGATAGCTACGGTGCCTTCCTCCTTGTCTTACTCTGAAGTGGTTTTTTGGTAGAGTGATATATCTGGTGGTGATAGCTGCTGGTCTGAAGGGGAACCCAGCTGCCCTGTTATCTACCGCTGACTTCTCTGCTCTTGTATAAATAACGATTGCAACTCCTGCTTTTTCTCTCTCTGTTTGTCAGCCCCTGCTCCCTGGAATCAGTTTTTCTATGCTGTGCTGCTTCACTGAGTCGCTGAGATTATAAAAGCTCTCCAAGGTCTTCCAGTCCAACTGTCCACCTACCACCAATACCTCCCCACTGAATCTTAGTACAGCATCCAAACGTTGCTTTAACACCTTCGGGTACAGTGACTCAATCGCCTCCCTGGGCATCTCATTCCAGAGTCTGACCACGATTTGATCGCTCTTTCAGAGAAGAAATGTTTCCCAACATTCAACCTGAACCTTTCTGGAGTGACTTGAAGTCATTCCCTCTAATCCTGCCTTCTTCCAAGGTCTCTCACTCTTGTCTGTCCCCCCTTGTTCCTCCTATGGAGATTTGTGAATGGCTGGATTGTTTTCTTAAGTAGCTGTCTGAATTGGTGATGGGATGCTACCGGCTTGTTTCAGAGGTGGATGGGGACCCCTCAGGGCCTCGAGGGCAAGGGGTTCAGCCTGGAGAATGCCATGCTCTCGGTTTGGGTTGTGGGCGGTCTTATTCCCAGCACCCATCTCCTTAAACACATCAACCGTCCTCCCTGCACACGCTGCAGGGCTGATGTTCGTGGACAGAGGGTTGGCTGTGGGTGGAATTGCCTCCTGTGGAGGGGCAGTCAGACTCTGGGATTTGTGCTGTGTCCCCTGGTGGTGGGTTTTGCTTTGGTCAGGTTCCCACTCTGGCTGTTGGGTCGAGCTGTCTGACATAGCTGAAGAGGGCCTGGAGGAAGGCTGAGTTTAGCTGGCTGCCTGAGGTCAAGGCTAGCAGATCGATTGAATAGCTGAATCCTGGGAGAGGTATGCCGGAGTCATCAATCAGCGACTTAATAAAATGAAATAATTTCCCTATTAAATTCAGCTCAAACGCATTATGGCTGTTATCGTAAATGAAGAGAATGAATATTGGAAACATACTTCTGAGGTCTGTTAGTGCTCTCAGCCCATTCTTAAGATACTGTTCAAACCGTGAGTCGCTGCCAGGGCATTCCATCGTCAGAAACAATGACCTGCCGGGGAGCAGTGCAAACGGCTGGGTTTAGTTTTCGGCCTGGGGAGGAGCAGGAAGAAATATGAAGTACCATTTAAGGCTTGACCCTACAGCGCAACTGAAGAGCGGGTTTTACCCCCTTAGCCCTCCCCATCCTCAATTGTGAAGGGCTTTTCTGAAAGACTTGAACCCGTTTGGTTAAGGAGAAGCAAAAGAGCTGCCTGAAGGTTTTGTGTGGATGTGACAAAATGAAACACTTTTTCTTCCCATATATATAACGTGCTCAAACAATTTAGGACTGGTCTTTCTTACCGTGGCTCTGCATACTTGGCAAAGAATGTGCCTGAAACCTATTTTTCAAGCTGCCCTGACACAACTAAGACAACATGGCTGGGCTGCTATAATCCCACCTCGTGGATGAGGTAAGCTCAGTCAGGAGTGTGCCTCTTGGCAGGGACAAATCAGTGGGGAAATGACTTTTTTTTCCCCTCTAACTCTGAATATTAGTGCTGCTGTAGCCCATGTCCCGGAACTGAAATGGGGAATCAGAATGGCTGAGCTGGTGCTATTCAGGTGTGCAGCAAAAACATCACTCCTGCTATGAGAAAGCTCTTGGTTCTGACCTTTCTGCCTTGTACCGCGAGCTGGAGCAGTTGGATTTAACCTCTGAGCTCAGAAATAAATGTGCCTGAATCACTCATGGCTTTGAAAGGAGCACTGGTCTGTACTGGTTCCTGTTCTCCTTTGGTCATCAAGCAGCAGTGAGTCTTTCCTCCAAAGGATCAGTTATGTTGGAGAAAACCTTTAAGATCATCAAACCCAACCCATCCCCAAGTGCCATGTCTCCATGGCTCTTGAGCCCCTCCAGGGATGGTGACCCCACCACCTCCCTGGGCATCCCGTGCTGCTGCCCGACTGCTCTTTTGGAGAAGAAATCCATCACCTCTCTTTTTGATTTGCATTGCAACGAAGGCTGGAGATGATCTGTGGGTGTGGACCCAGCTGTGTGCACTGAACTGGACCCTGAGCTGGAAGTAGGAATTAAGGGGTAGCTACCGTGTCCGTTGTCCATTTGCTGCGCCTTCCTCCTGCCAGCATTTTCTGCAGTCCCATCTATCCACGTGCTGCCATCTCAGGCCTACGTGCTCCTTCTTAAGAGCTCGTGGTTTCCTCATGGTAGGGTTGTCTCCGTGTGATATTGCTCCTGAAAAGTCAAATCTGGGAGGCAGAGATGCTGATTGGCAATGGGAAAGCACTCACCAGCCAACTCGGGTGGGTAGCTGGATCAAAACATGTTTTATTAAAAAAAAAAAGTCGAAACTTGTGTTAGAAATTATAACACTAGTCTAAAAAAAAAAAAAAGACTTTTTAGTGAAAAACCTATATTTCTCACACCTCTGAAAAATCAGCCAGTAGGCTCTGGTTAAACGCCCCCAAGACAGAGCACAGTGTACTGTAAAGCGGTGCAGGAAAGGCAGACCTGTCCCCGTGCACCTGTTGGGTGTTAATAGGTAGAGTGTTTGCACACTCCACCTATTGTAGAGCTGGTAGGGGCCATCGAGGGAGTAACGGGGGGAGGGGGAAGGGTGCGAGAACAGCTCCTCTGTCTTCAAATGGTCCAAACTTGCCCAGTATTAAGGAGAGGATTTGGGGAATGGACCTGTTCCCTGGTTCTTGAGGTGGTGTCCTAATGGCCATCTGCAGCCGGGCCTGGGATGACTCCAGTGGCTGCAGACGTTCCTCCTCCACCACCACGGCCCATTTTTCCACTGCTGAGGAGGCACCTAAGGCTTGGCTTATTGCTGCGGCGTATATACATGAACCCAACGGATTTTAATTAAGAGCGCAGCAGAAAGTGCTGAAGCTCAGGAAATTTAAAGATTAAGGCCAAGGTTTTGTTTTCACACGTTCTTAAAATGAACGGATCGGACCTCTTTTAGAAGTAATTTCCCTTTCGAAAGCAATAGAGATATTTATTGGAAAGTGATTAAATCTTTCCCCGATAAACCGATTTCATTCCAGTTCTGTTAGGGATGGGCTGAGCGCTCTTCATGTGCGAAACTGAAGATTAGGAGAGGTGCACAGTGAAGGCTTCCATCCTGCTGGTTGCCCATGGGCCACGATGGAGCTTTTTTCCTTTGGAAATGAACCTGTGCTTCAAAGGTGCATTCAGCAAATAGTGCAGCTGAAAAATAACCCGCTGCTCCCTTCTCGGCGGTGAGCAACGGTGCTGCTAGTTTTAATGTGGTCAGAATTGAGGCGTATGGTTGTTTGGATGATCTTGTAGGCCTTTTCCATACTTGGTGATTGATTCTAGGATTCCATGAAGCAGCCGTGCCTGCCCTAGCTGGGTAAGACCCAGAGCAGCAGGTGACTTGTTCCTTGTCTTACTATCTGCCTATTGATTTATCATTCTGATAAGCATCTTGGGGCAACTTCTTCTCCCCGCACCCAGCCAGGGCTAAGCCCTTGTTTAAAGCACGTTGTGAACTTTTAACTGGAAGGGATGTGGCACTGCTTCAGTCTCAGCTGAACCCAAGCTGAGGCTTAACTGCAGATGTGCTGGTTCAAATCCCAGAGGACGAGTACTAAAAGCTACGAATGCTTGCTTAAAATTCATGGCTGCTGTCGGTGCGCTCACCGGATAATTTCAGAGGGGGTGTGCATGAAATGTGGAGGTGGAGGGCATAAAGTTTACACTGGTGTGAAAGTTCAAGTGCCTGTTTGGATCCCCTGTGCCTCTACAGCTTTCTATCAATTGAAAAGATGGGGAATGGGAGTGTAGGGTTTGAGCTGAAGTGATGGTTTTGTTCCTTGCTTGAATCAGAGGTGGGTAAGGGGAGTTTGAGGGTGAATCTGTTTCCCAGTAGAGATTGTGTCCTTCAGAAGCTGTGAAGGATCTGGAGCACAGGTCCTATGGGAAGAGGCTGAGGGAACTGGGATGGGTCAGGCTGGAGAGGAGGCAGCTCTGGGATGATGTTCTGTCTCTCTACAACTGCGTGACAGGAGGTTGGAGGGAGGTTGTGGTTGGCATCTGCTCCCAAAATAACAGCGACAGGACAAGAGGTGATAGCCTCAAGTTGCACCAGGGTATGGCTAGGCTGGATATTAGAAGTTCCTTCCCCAGAAGAGCAGTCAGGCACTGGTGCAGGCTGCCCAGGGAGGTGGTGGGGTCGTGGTCCCTGGAGGTGTTGCAGAGCTGTGAAGGTGTGGTACTGAGAGATGTGGTCAGTGGGCAGGGTTGGGGTTGGCCTCGGTGATCTTAGAGCTCTTTGCCAACCTGAATGACTCTGTGATTCTATGTCCTCTCTCAAGTGAACGATATTTTTTCACTCCGAAAAACGTTGGGTGACAAGTCCGTGTTTGAGCCGCTGCTGAGAGACTGCAAGGTGTATGAGAGGTGGGCTCAGCCAGCAGGGGTGCTTGTTCGTCCTTTGGTTTGCAGTGATGTTGTGTCTGGTCTCTTCCACACCAGGTGAGTGCTTCTGTTCCTTTTAATGACTCTTAACACTTCAAGCAGACGTGTTCTGCCTTTTTCACCCTGGTTTCTTGACCACGCTGATCAAATACTGCCTGGTGTTTTGTCTTGGGCTTGCCAAGTACTCTGGTTCCTTATGGAGCAGCTTTGTGTTGAGTTACATGTCTGAAAACCATCTTATGGCCACGCAGTGTCACTCAGATCTTGCTTTCTTTCACTTCTTTACCCACGATAGCTTGTTGCCTGACATCACTTAATGCCCCAAAACGGCTTGCAAAGGAATTGCTTCTAGATGCAAATTTGCCCCAGGCCCATTGAACTTCATGCCACAGCTTTGAGTTTAATAAGAAACCATCTTCATTAAGACGGAAAATGACTTCCAGTTTCTCCCAGTCCAACAGCTGCTTAGCTTCACTCTGGCTGCCAGTTGCACACACCTGTGTGTTGCAGCTGTGCGAGCTGCTAAAGCACACTATCGACAGCCTAGGGTAGCCAACACCTGGAAAACATAAAGTATTTACAATTCGGAACAAGAACAAAACTCCCTCAATAAAAATACTTGTAGGTGATCTGTAGTCTTTCAAGTGGCTGATGCAGAAAACATTTTTTCTTCTGATCAGCGGGCTGGGGGGAAGATGGAAAGCTAATTTGTTAGCAAGTCTGATGCGTGTTTGGGAGCGGTGGAGTGCCCACCAGCTCTGAGCTTGGAAGAGCAGCAGACAGAGCAGAGAGGTTTTGGCAGACGTGAATTCATTAGGCTGGGAGCTCAAAAAGGGGGAGAGGAGTCGTGAAAAAACTGAGAAAGGAAACGTTGCTTGGGGAATGTCTTAATGGTGAAGCCTAATGGCTCCAGGGAAGCTGGGGAAGAAAGTTTGCTTTAACAGGAGCATCGCTTTTCTGGGCTGTGCACAACGGCCCTCGTGCCAAAGTGTTTGCAGTGTGAGAGTGAGGCTTTGCAGAGCCCTGTGTGTGGGGCTCCTGGCTCCTGTTGGCTGTCCTTGGGAATCAGCCTTGTCCTGAAAAACGTGGCTTAAATAGACAAGAGGATGATTTTGTGGCTTTGCAGGTGGGGAAAGTGAGTGCCTGCGCATCGCTAAGGCAGAGCAGGGAGTCGAGCAGGCTCCTCATCCAAGTGAGGTGGGTTGGGGTTGGACTGGGGATCCTAGAGGTCTTCAACCTGAATGAGTCCATGATTTGCCACGTCAAAGAGGAAGTGAGCTGACCCTTGTGCTTTTCAGTGATGTAGTGTTACAAAGGAATAAAGAAGAACAAGAGCATAAGCAGAAGAATTTGCTTGTTTCTGGAGTTAATGTGATATGGGAGACGTTTCTCACTCCCGTCACCCGCTTGGGTTTAGCTTTTGTAAGCAAAGCAGGGAGGAGAATGATGTCCCATCCATATAGCAATGATGACTTCAGGGGCAGTAACTTGTTGTGGGAAGCCCAGGGAGGTGACTGAATGTTGTTTGGATGGGGCTCTCCTGCCGTGGTCACCTCCTTGGTGCCTGCAGCCATGAGCTTGGCTCCTACTTCCACTTTCTAGCATTAAGTGTCTTTAAATAAAAGGGCAAAGGGGGGGCGTGGGGAGAAACCGAGCCCTGATGTAATTTTTCCACCCATTTCCCTTCCTGGAGAAGCAGCAGGCAAACTGCAAGCTTTAATATGAGCAAAAGAGCATGGGTGGGATTTCTATGTGTTGAAATTGGCCTGGGCAGTGGAAGAGAAACTCCACCCTTCTGTTTTCTGGAGTGGTTTTTCTTAGCCCTCTTTCCTCAGGCAATGAGGCTAATGAAGTTACAGTGTCTTTCTGTCACCCTCCCTAATAATTTCTGGGCCCGTTAGACCTTTTCACTGGGATTTCACGAGGAAAAAGATGTTCCAAAGGATTTAGGGTGGGATTCTTCATGATATGAGTCTCACTCCGGAGGCACTTCTTTCCATTGGCCATTAAGAAAAAAAAATTGGCCCTCCAATCTGAAATGGAGACAGATACAATGGCGAGGGCAAGGCAAATCCTGTGTCCTACCGGTTTTGCAGAAGGAAAAGTGCCGTTGTTCTCGTTCAGGCATTGGGTTTTGCCTTTGGGTCTGTGCATAACTCTCACTGTTAACCTGTTGCCACGGGTTGGGTCTCTTCCAACCCAAGCCGTTCTATGACATCCCAGACACGCCGTGGATGGGATGCACCAGCTCGGAAGAAATACCTTGTTACTGTGCCCTGTACATCGGGACAAGAGGTAGTGGCCACAAGTTGCACCAGGAGAGGCTCAGGTTGGATATTAGATGAAAATTCTTCTGCAGTATTGTGGCCAGGCACGGGCTGCCAAAGGAGCGGTGGGGTCACTGTCTCTGGAGGAGTTCAGTCCTCTGGGGATGAGGCACTGAGGGGGTGGGAGATCTCAGAGGTCTCTCCCAACCTGAACAAGTCTATGATTTAATCTCTCTGAGCACTGCTTCCTGGAGCCTGTTCAGGCAGGAACAGGCTGCCAGACCCACGCGCAGCATTTAACGCAAGAGGTACTGCAAGGAAATGGGGCGAGTGCGGACGTAAAATCTGAACGGTGGGATAAAAGATGGCCTGCCTTCCTGGAAAATGCAGCCTTCTGTTCAGCACTCACGTTTTCTCTTCATCACAACAGGTTAGCTTTTTCCTCCAAAATGTCAGTGGAAAATGTTCTGCCTGCTGTAGTCCCAATTTTGCATGCGTGCCGCTATGAAGCTCCATCTCGGTGACTGGCCCGTGCCTCCTGTTTGTTTTTGAACATCCCTTTTCGAATGCCTCTTATGCATTTCTACTATATGTAAGTCTGTTAGATGGATAAACTATTTCTGATCTTCCAGAGCACTAAACCTCACAGCTCCCCTGACTCGGTCTGAGAAATTTCCACTGCTTGACATATTAAAAATATATGGAAGTCTGCAATGAGGGCAGATTAAGCTTTATGCCTGTGGAAATTCATTTAGATAACTCCAGATCAGCTGGTGCATGGAAAAGTCATTTGAAGAAAAGAAAAAATACACCCCTGAAAAGTACAGCTGATGCTGTATGTGAAGGAGGAGGAGGACTTTTTTGTTTTTATAAAGCATCTTTCATTCCCAGAGCACTTACCAACCTATATATAGAAATCATTTCCCTCTTCCCTTAAGAGCAGCCAATGCTGGGGCGGGACGCTACAGTTGATTAACTGGACTCAGCATTGCCATCTGAGAGCTCAGCAGAAGACGAAACGGAGTCCAGCTGGCTCCAGCTGACTGTAGACTTCTCCTTTACGCAGTGTTGAGGCCCAAATTGGCACAGCCTCCCTGTCTTGGTGGCTGTGGGGTGACCCTGATGGCTTTCCAGGGTACCTTTTGTTTGCAGAGTGTTGAGCACGGCCCCTGAATGTGGCATTGCACGTTGAAGCATCTGCATCAAGGAGACAGCCTAGAGGGTCGCTCTTTGAGGTCGGTTGGGTGATGCGGCCTTGGAGGGGGAGTTGTTTGAGGTGTTGTTTGAGGTGGTTGGGGGATGTGGCCTTGAGGGGTCGCTCTTTGAGGTCGGTTGGGGGATGTGGCCTTGAGGGGTCGCTCTTTGAGGTCGGTTGGGGGATGTGGCCTTGAGGGGTCGCTCTTTGAGGTCAGTTGGGGGATGTGGCCTTGAGGGGTCGCTCTTTGAGGTGGTTGGGGGATGTGGCCTTGAGGGGTCGCTCTTTGAGGTGGTTGGGTGATGCCTTCTATGTATGTTTGCTAGAGACCTCAAATCCTCCCAGGATGTCTCTATCGACTCTGTTGTACAGAAATAACTCCGTCCTGTAGGTGTGCATGGCGGACTGGGGGACAGAGCCAACGCCAGGAAGTCACTTGGAACTTAGAGCAAGCAGCAGGAGTTTGATTTTGGTGTTTTTTTTTCTTCTTGGAATTCCCATCTTTATGGGCTGCCTTCCAGCTTGCTTTAGCAGTTGGTGAATGGGGTGGAGTGAAGGGTGTGGGGACAGACGATGACTTGGTGGTCCCCTGAGTCCATTTTGTTCTGGAAAAAGCACAAAGGAAAGCCTGTTACAGAGCTGAGTGGTGATGGACTCTCAGTGCCACCAAGATTTGGGAGGTTCAGTTAATGTGTAAACGTCCTCTTCTGTTTCTCCCCTCCTGGGTGGAGTCCTTCTCCTGTGACACATTATAGGACTTGCTCACTCCTGTGTTCCTGTTTCTTTCCCTGTCATTTCCACTCCTGGCTCGGTCTGTGAGAGCTTTTCTTTCCTGGCTTATCCTGCGCACTCACCAGTTGTGGGATCTATCAGTCTGGTTGGCGAGTCCTGTGCTAAGGGCCCTCCCTTGCTATCTGAATAAAATGCTTGGGATGCATTTTCTCCCTGCAGAGTTTTGCTGGCTGAAGAATGTCTCTAATTCCACTCCTGGCCATTCACCACTTTCCAGAACTGTCATGATAAGTATGGAAGCCTTCACAATGATATAGGTCCAAGACTTACACCAGAGAGAAATACTTGTGAGTTGCTCTGGGTTGTACCTCTGCTCTGAAGGGCTTCCAGTTGTTTTGGGGCTGTGATCTGTGTCCCAAATACTGGAGCTGATCTCTTAGAGAAGGATCGTTGAGGTTGGAAAAGACCACTGAGGTCCCAGAGTCCAACCATTACCAGCATGCCTGCTGAGCCATAGAGCAACTTAGATCACCCGCTCTTCCTGGAACTCATGACATGTGCATCTCTCCTGGTGTCAAGTGGTGATGTTCACCTTACTGTGCAGTATAGATTGCCCCACGATGGCTGGTGGATGCTGCAATAGGTAGAAAGGGGGATCACACAACAGTAGGGGTTGGAAGGGGCCTCTAGAGATCGAGTCCAACCCCCCTGCCAAAGCATCTCTGTAGACCAGGTTGCACAGTTAGGTGTCCAGGCAGGTCTTGGATGTCTCCAGAGGGATGAAATGTCATTGGTCTGATGCTGCTTTTCTGAAGCCCAAAAATTCATGATAGAGCAGCCCAGGATCTGTTGGATCCAGGTGGGTGAGAAGGCTTTTTGTACTAAAGTTTTCTCCCTAGCTCTGCTGGCTGCTGGTGCAGTGTCATGGGCCCTGCCTTGTCCCAGGTGCTTGCTTTCCAGCTTGTTCCTCCTAACAAGGACCTCCTGGCATCCAGGAATGGCAATGACTGCTGCAGGCTTTTGTTGTAGGGTGTAAAACCTTTCAAGCTTTCTTTGAAGAGAGCCCAAGGGGGGTGTTCTCGATTTTGCTTAATCCCTGAGAATAGGGAACAAAGAAAATGTCTTTCTCCTCTGGTCAGCTACACGAGTGCTGCAGGGAGGGATGTTTTTGAGGAGAGCACAGAATGGTCTTTTGGAGACAGGCACAGGGCTGTTCTGGCCGTGTGTGCACCAGCATGGGGCTGGGGGCTGTGTAACATGGGTGAAATCAGCTCTCTGAGCTCATGATCCAGGACCAGAGTTGCTTGCAGGGATCTGGCAGGGCCGGTTTGCACCTTGCTTGCCGTGGTCTCTGCAGAAGCACTGCAGGGTGTTTTCCAGAGGAAGGCTCTCTGAAAGATGAGCGCGATGGCTTCACAAATGCCTACGAATTCTGCTGATGTTTCAACCAAACAGCTTTATTTCTGGTTCATTGGACAGGCTGTCATCGCCTGCTCTCCTCCTCACGCTGTTTCTGCACAGACAGCAGTGAGCTCAGCATCCCGAAAGCAGAGGTGACATCCATTGCTTTGCTTTCTTGGTCGTCTTCTGCTCTGTGTCCCTTCCATTTTCTGCTGTGAAACCGAGGGGGAGGGCAGGAAAGCAGAGGAAGTTTACTACACGGCTACCTACCATGAGACCTGATAAATCTGCCAGACAATTTATTTGATCTTTGAACCCTGGGGTCCCTCGGAGGCAGGCTCGGAGGCCTGCAAAAGCAATCAGAAAGAATATAAAAACCTAATGAGGCCTGGACTTGATCCCCCCCCACCCCCCCTTTTCCAGGTGAAATTTACAGCAGCTGGCAGAGAATCAGAGCAGTTTAAAAATTATAAAATGTGTGTGCGTAGATAGTGTAGGGGAATGCATGGGGTCGTGTGGGCTCGCTGTTGGGAGCACCATCCTTTGTGCTTGTGGCATTTCGTTTTAGCAGTCGCCCCTTGTCTGGATTTCTCTATATCCTGCTGCAAAGGATTTGTTTAAAAGAGGAGGGAAAAAAAAAATCAACCCAACAACTCAGAGTTTCTCAGCATCTTGTTCCAGACTTGGCTTTGAATGAGATTCTGGCCGTTCCCTAAGCAGAAAAGAGATGTTAAAATGTCCCTATCTGACTTCGGAGTGCGAGTCCCCTTAACTCTGCTGTCCTATTTTTGAGGCAGATAGGATTGGGAATATTTACCCTGTGCCCATCCCGTGGCTCAGTGTGCCTGGAGATGGGTCTGGCAGAAGCTTTCCTGCTGTGGTAGTGCGTGTGTTGTGCTACTCGAGCAGTGCCATTCCTCTGCTGCAGCCCTGCAGGCTGAGATGGGGCTGGTGTTATGTGGATGGGCCAGTGAGCTGATGTACCACGTCCCCTCTGATGTTATGGGGATGTCCTGGGTGCACTGCCTTTGGGTGACTACTGATGGCAGCAGCTGTTCTCTTCTGGGTCTTGCACATCTGCAGCTTGCTTCTTGACTGTAGCTCGGGGCTCCTGGGTTAAGCTAACTGCTGCACAGGGCAATAAGGAGGTTAGAGTGGGAGTCTGATCCAGTGACAGTATCAGCTGGTCCTAAGCGGTATGGAAATAGCTGTGCAACAAGGCAGCTGGCTGCTGAAGTTGGAAACTTATTGCCAGCAACAGCCTTTATTCCACGGGAGGTCATTTCTCTATCCCTTCCATGCTTTTTCACAAAGAACGGTCCTTGTTGTCTCATCTTAATCTTCAGTTCTAATTAAAGTTTTGGAAAGCTGAAAAATAGGGCTGAAATCTCTCTGAAGTGGTCGGCACCTGAGATTTTTTCCCTTGGAGCTCCTTCTGCCTTTGTCAGAGTGCATTCAGCTGGGAAAGCAAACTTCCTTTTGCTGTTGGGGAAGCACTGGCTTTGCAGAGATTTTGATTGGAAAGGATTCCCCTGGATCGTGGCAATGCCACTGAGTGGACAACATCTGAATGTGGTGGGACAGCTGATTGCCCCGTGGGCCCTGGGAGGTGGAGGGGTCCTGAGCAGGTGGCAAAAGGCCTCAGAGTCCCACCTTCATCTTCAGCAAAAGGACACCCAGAGGTGTGAGTGGCTCCATGAGTTCCACCCTGAGAGTTCTCCTACTTGTGAGCATGGCGGTGCGTGACATCAACGAATGGGATGGAGATGAGCACGGAGCTGATGGGAGAATGGGTTGGCCCTGTCAGGAATGGTGGCACATCCATCACAGTGGCTGTTGGGTAGGGGAAGCATCTGTGTCTGCTCCTGTCCCCATTTGTGTCAACCCCAGATGCTCCCTGGTCCCTTTTCCTCAGGATTATGGCACCCACTGCCTTGGCTGCAGAATGACTTGTGGGGACGCTTCCTAGCTCGCTTCAGTTGTCAGCCAAGTGATGAACGAGCTCAGACTTCCCCTCGCTGATGAGTTAACCCTGGCTCCTTGTTTGATGAAGGTTGGGAACGCTCGTGTGGCATCTTGTTGGGTTGCCTCGATGGCAGAAATGGGGGTGGCCATCCTCGGGAGCTGCCTCCCAGCTGCATGCGAGCAGTGCTTCTCATCTGCAGCTTTGTTTTCCACCGAAAAATGCGCAGTGGGTTCAAAGGAAGCATTTCTGGAATCCGTGTTGATTTTGGACAAATTGTTCTGATGGAAAGATCTAGTGCTTTAAATAACGCTTGGGGGAGTGAAGGGGGGAAGAACTCGGAATGGCTCATTTCAATCTTTTCAGCCCAGAAGATTTTTCTTTGGACTGGAAGTCAAGTGCTGTTCTCAAAATTTATGTTCATTTTTATTTTTAATAAAAGCTTTTAATAAGCTCAAGGAGGAAACGAGACATTTCATTTTGACTCCGGTGATGGGCTGCGTTCAGCCCTACACTGACACTTTTACGGCTCTTTCGGTTTGCTGAAAATTTTCAGATATTTCAGTTTTTGGTCCGACCTGAACCAGATCTCTTTTCCAGTTTTTTTTTCTTCCAGATCTGCTCTGATTAAAAGGAGGTCTGCAGAAAATAGCCGCCCTGGCTCTGCTCATTGCCAGCGGTGTCGTGACGAACCCGAGGCTCTTGCTGGTGTTGGCACCCACTGCTCTGCAGTGAGGCAGCAATTCCTCCCGCATGACACGACAGGGACCGGTCCAGCACCCGAAAAGGTCAGCTGAGTCACCGCCTCGGGCTGCACTTTGCCTTGAGGGAGCAGCTCCAAACACGAGCTCTTTGCTAGATTATTCCCGTTGTAACTGGATTGGGGTCCAACCCCTTCATTTGGAGAGGGGGGGGGAAAAAGAAGTTGGATTTTCCAGCGTCCGGGAGTGTTTGGGTTTCACGCGTGCTTGAAGCGTGGCTTAATCCTGCCTCCTCAGCCTGTAGGATGAGCATGCAGCAGCAGGATGGGCTCCGTGTCAGAAGGATGAGAGGGATCTCAGGAAACTGAGTCACTTGGCCACCTTGAGTGGTGGTGTTTGAGGCCATTGAGTGCCCCGTGGCCTCCAGCTGGGTTGGTTGGCTCTCCCAAAGACACAGGGAACTGCTTTTTTTACGTGGGCTGCCTTAACCTTTAATGGTTCCCCCTCTTCTCTTGCCACTCTGCTGCCCTTCCAGGGCTCTGTGGAGGGACAAAGGAGGGTTTGTGCTGTGGAAATCCTTGGCTGGAGGTGGCTGCAGGACGTGGTAGCTCCATCCATCCCTCCTTGCTACCGTAGACACTGGGTACAAGCTAACGAGTGGGGAGAGGTGTGAGTGCTCAGTATGCCCCCTTGGCGGGGTGGGGGATTGGGATGATGAGGTCAGGGCACACATCCCGCTCTGGAGCTGGGGAATGATTCCCCATGGGGCAGTTCCGTGTGATTTTTGGAGAATGAGATGGATTGGAGTAAGCAGGGGGGCTTCAGGCACCCAAAAGGATTGCCTGCTTAAGGGAGGAGAGATGTGGGGGCAGGTCTGAACAGACACGAGGCTGGAAATCAGCTACGAGAGGTTCTCTTAAAGGAAAGAAAAAAAACCTACAAGAAAAAAAAAAGCCCACAAGCCCTCACAGCCTGAGTTTTCTATGGAAACTGTAAAACTCCGAGGAGTCCCTGAGCAACAATTGTGCTGTCTGCCGCTGCGTTTCAGAAACATGCCCTGGAAAGTCTACTGTCTCCTAATAGCTTACTGGCTACTAAACGTAAATGGCCGAGATTTATTTGGGGCGAGGGAGATGAAAGGGAGTCAAGTTTATGGTCTCACTTTGCATTTTGGTTTGCAACAACCTCAGGCGAATGAAGCTGCCTGCAGAGCCCGTCCTGCTCAGGGTAAGTCTGCAAAGCCAGGATCTCAGTGAGAAAGGGCAGCTCTTTGTTCTCCCCATAGCGCTCACAGACATTCCCAGGCGCTCATCTGTCTGCTCTTACAGCCCTCGGTGCTGCAGCGTTTGAGTCCCTGCTCAGGCACTAATTAAGGAATGAATCCTCCCGACGTCTCAGCCACTGTGCAGAGCCCTTGGCTACGGCGGACGGATGCTGGTTTGACTCGGGGGATGCTGGTGCTGTTCATTAAGCTGCTGACTGCATCCAGGCTTCAGCCCTTGCTTGGAAGTGATCTGAGCTGCTGAGGCTCCTGCTGTCCCCTGATGCTTTCTTGGAGCGTGCTCTCGAGTCCTCGAGGAGCTGGATGTGACCGTTGCTTGAGCTTTCCCGTAAATGCAGCTTGGCCTGCGAGCTCTGTGGAAGTTCCCAGAACTAGCAGCAGTGGTTTGCGTATCCCAGGTTGCCTTTGTGCTGGAAGGTGTGCTGCTGGACTCGCATCTGTGTCAGAGAGCGGGGGAATGGTCCTCCCCTGAGTATTGTTGTGTTTTTTAAAGTGCTGATGGGGTGTCAGTATTGAGGGGCAGCAGTGGCAGACTGGGAAGTTCCTGGGGGATGATCAGTGTGGAAATTCTATAACGCTTGAGCCAGATGCACTAAAGCTCTTGTGTGTGAGTGGGATCAGCAGCTTGAAGGAGGACATACGTACACCATGACCTGGCTCAAACACATCCAACCTGTGTTCTGCATGCAGCCAGGCCCAGCTTGCATCTGAACACCTTGATTCCTCACTAAAAGCTGTAACCACTGCTACAGAACCAGCCTGAGGCGTGAGTTTCTCAAAAATGAGGTTGCATATACACATCCTGTCTTGTGCCCTAAAAGCTGGGGATCTCCTAGAAGGAGTCCAGTGGAGGGCCACCAAGAAGGGTCTGTAGCATCTCCTGAATGAGGAAACAGACCTGGGTCTGTTCAGGAAAAGGAGAGGGGGTCTGATAAGTGTGTATAAACACGTGAAGGGAAGTGGGAGGCAAATGGATGAGGGCAAGCTCTTCTTGGTGATGTGTAGCCATAGGACAAGGAGCAGTGGCCTACAACTTGAACACAGGAAGTTCCGTATGAATATAATGAATATATGGTCAGGGTGATGGAGCACTGGAACAGTGCTGTACCTTCTTTATGAGGGCTTCTCTGAGTGCCTCCTATTTTATGATGTTGGTCCGTGATGTCAGAGGTGGATATTGGAGGGATGGCAGTAGAGCTGGAACTTTCCCACCAATATTCCATTACAATTTTTTGCTCTGTGATGGCAGATGGCAGCTTGACAGGTTGGTATCTGAAGCGAAGGGGTCTCACTGAAAAAAATGGACCCGCTGAAACTCGTTGACACTTGGTGAACGTTTACAGAGACCAAAGAGTGGATGTGAGCACAGTGGGTCACGGGGTGGTGTGCTGCAGCAGTAGTGACAGCGGGTCACCGCTGCTGGTGCAGATCATTATGAGCACAGCACACAGCTGTTGGTCATCGCTGGAGAAAATGCAATGGTGGTAATGGCTGAAAAGCAGGGGTTTCATAGCTGAGAACTTGCTCTATTAAAGACTGCTATCACGTTCTTTGTGTTGGTTGTAGTTTCCACGGAAATAATTAGGAGGTGTTGCTTTCGAAGCGACCTTCATAGCTGTGACCCGAGATGATTTCTCTTGACACAGTGTGGCCTGGGAAAGCCAGAAGGGTGGACACCCGTGGTCTGGCTGTTGCATCCTGAGAAGAGGAACGGACCTACTGATATCCCTCTGCCCTTAAACAGTGCAATTTCCCTCCTGATAGACATCCCTAATGTGGGGCAGTCTGACTTCTGGAGTTGCCCCTCTCTAGAGGTTGTGAGTTCACATTTGGACTCCATACTCGCTGCAGGAAGAGAGAAAAAGAGGTGATGTGAATCCCACCTAGAGTCCTGAAAGGCAAGATCTCTGATTTAAAGCTCTGAGCAACCAAAAGCCTGGGGTGTCTTGAGGTGCGTGGTTTCAGCAGTTAATTCCCTGCACTGTCAGTAAACCTCCGTCTCATTTCAGGGCTGACTTTGCCTCCTTCTGGCTTCTGACTCTTGGATTTCATTATTCAGTCATCAGCTGGCTGATTAAGGAGCTGTCTCCTATCAAAAATCTCTTTTCTATGCAGGTACTTGTGGGCTGTGATCAAGTCACCTCTTAACCTTCTCCTGGATAAGCTATTAGCTCAAGATGCTCGTGGCAGCTTTCCCAGACCTCAATCTGTACTTATAGCTCTTTCCTGAACCGCTTCCAATTTTCCTTTTTTTTTTTTCTTCCCCCACCCCATTGTCTCTAATGAAATGGGGACAGCAGAGTGTGACAGTCTCTGGTCAGGTCCCAAATGCCATGTGTGAGGGTTGTGCTGGCTTCCTTCCCGCACTGTCTTGTTTCACGTACCCAAGGGCTGGTGTTGGGAGTCCTAGCGTTGGCTGTGACTCCAAGCACGTCTTGGGACTTGAGACTCTCTGGGTATGTGCTCACTGTGACATACTTTCCTTGCTTCTGGAATTTCAGCCCAATAAGAGGAACGCCAGCTCTTGGTCGGGGCAGATTTGACCCAACATGGAGCAAGATCAGCTGAGCTCTCTGGGGCCAAGCTTTGAGGTGCTCATGTGATTTTAGCAAGCCTGGGTGTGATCAACCTGCTGAGATCCTTCCAGCCCAATTAGTGTTAATCTCACCTACTCTCTTGTTTTCTGGCTGTGGAAAAAGTTTCCTGGGATGGCGAACGTGCAGTGGAGCTGTGGCTGAAGTCAACGGGGCCCGCAGCATTATCCACAGGTGATAGATATTAAGTGGACAGGCAGATAATGCCACAGTGGTCTTTTCCTTCCATACTTCACGTTGTGACTCCAGAAGAATATTGCTATATCTCTCTTCACTCCATTTTCTCATCTTTAGATTTCAACAGCAGTTATTTCTTACTACTTTACATTGTGTTGGACCAGATCACGAGCAGATTCCCTTCGGAGATGACAGCGAAAGCATGTGCATATGGCATCATCTCTCCCTGACTGCAGCTATTGAGAGAGGGGGATGGCTTCACCGGTGGTGGTGTTTGTTTCCAACCAGGAGCGAGCGTGCGTGCAGGACTGCTCTGCTGGCAAATTTCACGTGGGTGCTCTTGGCTCGCAGTCTTGTTTGTGGTCCTATAAAAAATGGTCATCGTGTAAATATATACATAAAATGTTATCTAACAGGCAGTGGCTGGTACTATATGTAATTAATGTAATATAGTTCTGCATGTTGGACGAGACTTGTGGTCCAGAAGGCTGCTAAGTATTATGATTTATGCTATGCAGTACGCTGCTCTCTGCTCCTACACAGGGGCTATGGAATATAGTAAGTAGGAGTAGGGAAAAAGCTATTGTTTAGCAATTGCTGTCTAGGGGGTAGTTGAGGGAAATGTAAATTATTATAATTACATATGTGAGTGTTTTCAAGGTTGCCTAAAAACCACAGCTTCAGAAGAATAGAGCTGGGTAATGATTCTGGAGAGAGCTAAATCCATCCTGAAAAATGTTATTTTGGAACAGACTAGGATTATTTCAGGTGGAAATGAGAAATGGGAAGGGGAAAAAAAAAAAAAAGGAAGTCAAAGCTCTTTCTCTTTGCCATGGGCAAGTGGCTTCCTTAAAACAAGCAACCCTTCCCTCCCAGCTGTGCAACAAAACAAAAAGCAATACCAAAACCTTACCAACGTAACAACGCAGACAAAAAGATTGAACAAAACACCCTACAACACAACAAAGAGCAAAAAACCCACCAACACAACCCCGACCCTACAAGGAAAAAAACCCAAAAAACAGCAAATTCGAAGAGCAGCATCAAAGCCCTACTATAAAACCCCACAGCTAAAGAAACAAACAGGAAAACCCACTGATTATTTTGGGCCGACCTAAGGTCATCAGCCAACAAAGTGATGGAGCGGTGTTTGCCGCTGTCTGGTGGGACAAAGTGAAGGGAACGAGTGTTTTTCTCTGGCAGAGGGCACTCCACCTTGATCAGAACTCCCAGAGGTTGTAGCTAATGGTTGTGGGCTCATCCCCTCTTCTAAGTTTGTACTTTGTATTCGCAGTGCATCTGCATGTATGGCACCCTTGGGAGAGGTTTGCCACCTTGCAGCTGCCTTGGCCTAAAATGGGGTGAATCCTTCAGTAAATGGGACTTTCTGTGTTTACTTCTGCTTAATATGTGCCTGGAAACAAACTAGAGTTAAGAGAAGCAGTGATAAGAGCTCATTTTAAGGGGAAAGATTTGAAGTACAACACCCCGCTCTTGGATCATCTGCTCCAGGGCCTGTGATTAATGGTAGGGAGAGGAGCTGGGACCCGATAATGGTTTAACAATAGCGAAGATGTCAGCACTGAGGAGGGTAATGCATTGCTTAACGTGCTCTAATGAGGTTATAATGGTGAGGTAATAGGATGAGATGAAGTTGATCATTTAGGCCATCAGCAAAATCTACTTGGCTTGAAAGTGTCCTTGGGGTGTGTGCAGAAGCCACGAAGGCTGCAGCTTTTAATAGTAGAACAGACAGGGTAATTAAAGCTTTAATTAAAGCTAATGTATTGTCTGTGAGACGGAAGGGGTGGTCCGTCCAGCAGGTCTGTGGGCTCTGATTATTATTATTTTTTAAAGCAGGGGATTACTGCAGGCAATTGGTGGAAATTTATTCTGCGACTTTCTGAGCGAGTTCACTCCGCGTTCTTCTGATTTTTGCTCTCCGCTCTTTTCCAAGTACAGATGTTTGAGACAGCTCTAGCACAAAAAGTGTGCGCTCTTTTTGGGCGACAAGTGCAATCAAGCATCTAAACTTTGTTTTCAGCACCATCCATCGGAGGGAGGGGAGGGGAAATCCCAAAGAGCCGTCATCTCAGCTCTTCCCAAGTTCCAGATGACAGCATCCCTTTACTCTTGGTGGGAAAGTAATGGTAAGAGGAATGATCCTAACTCTTTCCTGAAAGACCAACGATGCCAAGGTCAGAGAGGGAGAACCCAATGGGGTCTGAGGGTTGGATGCAGTTGCACCCATACATTTTACATCCCCTTTCACTCGGAAATGCCTTTGTGTAATCGGACAGGTGCATTGCATTTCGGGCATATTTTTTCCATTATCTGCCGGGGTAGCTTCGACTTATCACTGAGATTCATAGGAACTGGATGGCTTTTGCAAGGGAGTTTCTGGATGGAACACATTAGCTGCAGACTGGGGTTACTGCCAGTGGCCTCCCCGTGAACTTGTAATCCTGGCCTTTGAGTAACAACTGTGAAAAATCAATGACGAGCACTTCCATTTTTCATGCTGCCGCTGCTGGCTTGCAGGGCCCGTTTTTCTCTTCCCTCTTTCCCTTTTTGTTTTCTCAGTGGCAAGGAAAGAAACAAGGCTCAGAAATTAGGCAGCAAGCAGTCACTGAGATGACATGCAGCCGGGGCTCCCCTTCGAAGGCTTTCTTAAAGTCATGCGAAGCTGGAGGAGTCTCTCTTGAGCTTATTCAGCACCCAGGGACCGTGCAGTCCCAAAGTAGTGACAATCTAGCACGATCTGGATTGGAATTTGATGCACTTGGCCTAAATTTACAGCTCCTGAAGGGTGAGTGGGATTTGGGCTGGTTGGCTGATTTTTTTTGCCATGTCAGCTCTCGGTGTCCCACGCAATTCCAAAAGCGGTTTCTTGTGCTCACCTCCTCGGCCTCTCCTGTGGAGCTCAGTGGAGATCCTCTGGTGCCTCTTTCTCCCAAATGAGGTGCGTGTTGCTACATGCCTCTGTTACATCACGAATCCTGCTTTCTGCAGCAGCTGGCATCAGTAATGGTGGTGCTCCGACCCTGAAAATCCATCCTGGTTCGTGGGTGTCTGAGATGAAGGTTGTACGATGTTACCTTTGAGGACTCAGCTACTGGAGGTTGGAAATAAGTGTGACTTGAAACCTTTTCTCCAAAAGAGTGGTCAGGTGCTGGAATGGGCTGAACAAGGAGGTGGTGAAGTCGCTGTCCCTGAAAGTGTTCAAGCAACGGTCGGATGTTGTACTGAAGGTCATGGTTTAGTGGAAAATAGCGGTGGTAGGTGGAAGGTTGGACTTGCATGGTCTTGGAGGTCTTTTCCAACCTTGGTAATTCTATGATTCTACATTCTGAAGACTGGATAGGTCCTGACTTAGAACCAAAGACATTCCCAGCATGGGTTAGAAGATAGCTCACGTGGGAAGGAGCTGTGAGAATTAAAACCTACTCGCTGATGGAAAAAGCACATTTAAAATAATCCTGGGTTCCCATGAGAAGGAAATAATCTCTTCTTGGAGACTGCTGGCAATCTCAGAGGTAGCTCTGTGTCTCCTACTGATGGAGAACGCCCTCGGATGGTGCCTTGAGGCCGTGTCTCCAACAACAGAAGATTCTGGGGTGGTGCCTTGAGGCTTCTGCAGTCGTAAATGTAAGAAAGTTACCTTGCTCTCCCTCCTTTGTGACCTGGCTCCTTCTTTGCCAAGTAGCAAGCAAAATAGTTGATGTATTTCAGCCCTTAAAGATGATCGAGAGACTGGCACGTAGATTATATAGCTATAAAATGAGATCATCCCATCAAGATTTTCTGTGGTTCAGAAGAGTTCAATGAACTTTTCTTGCTCAGTCTTCCCCCTTCCCCCACCTCCTGTTTTGTGGCTGCTTTGGTGTTTCCTGGCTCCAGCTGAGATCAAAAGCAGAAGAGCAGGGTATTGTAAGGATGGTTATTTTAGCAGAACCCACTGGGCCTGCAGAAAGCAGGATGGGAAAAATGGGCTTGATTTGGTTTTGTAAATGTCAGTCAATTCTTTTCCCTGCTCAAAATCAAAACCAGGGATGTTTTGAAGCAAGTGATCTTTATACTGGACTGTTGTTTGGGGAAGGTACAGAAATGCAACAAAGTCATATTGCTCATTGACGAACTTGTATTAGATGAGGGGGATGTTAACTTCATCTGTTCCAGACTGACTGAAATAACTTGCTTGTAGGATAGGATACGTCTCTCCTCAGTTCTAGAGGCACTCAGGGACCTGTGGGTACCTGACCTGGATGGAGTGTGGAGTCTGGAACGAGACACCACAACCTCTTCGCAGTGATACAAAGGGGGCCTGAAAACTGAACTTGGATGTGCAGGTCTCCACACCACTAGTAGGAATCTGCTGACCGAGCAGCAGAGATGAAAGCTCAGGTGCGAAGTATGGGCTGTGGGGAACGTAAGCTGAATGTCTGTAGCAAAAGAAAGCAGTGAGGATTTTCAAGTAGGGATGTGACGCGGACCTCCCCCAGCTTTAGTGGCAAAGTCCGCGTTGCTCTCAGTATGGAAGACCATCTCTGGAAGAAGTTTTGTGGGTGGGGGAGAATTGCAGAGCATACATTTCAAATTCACTTTGACCTTAGAGTTTTCTCAGGGTTGGACATTCAACCCTTCTTCAACTGAAGAGATGGGTGTGCCAACGACAAAGGCTGGGCGGGCTGAAGAAGGCAGGAAGACCTTTCTGCAGGGCAGCGTTGCTGGGGTTGATCTCTTCTTGGGATTTATTTATGCTAGAGTTGCTCAGAAATGCTCTAACACACAGACTGCCCTGTCAGAAAACTAAATTCTGTCTCAAATCTACGTGGAGTTGTTGATTACTGTAATATCTAATCTCAGAAACGTTGGAATCAACTATTTGTATGGATTATTCTGGTTATTTTTTTTTCCCCTACGCACTTATTACTTTTAATTTTGTTATGCACTGTGTTAAATGCTAATTTAAACGTCTTTAGTTTTTGTGTCCTAGAGTTACTGTGGAGAAATACGTCTGCTCCAGTGTTTCCTTAACTGCTGCCAAAGTGCCTCTTTAGTAATAAGAACTATTGCTATTCATGCAGAGATGAAATGTAGTCCTGCTGGTGGATTCCCCCTTGCCTCCTTCAACCTAAATTAAATGTCTGCAAGCAACATGTCCAATCTAAGCAAGTGATAATTTGGGATTTCAGTGACGGTCTGAGGGATATGTGGGTATAACAGAGCTTGCAGGGAAGAGGCAGCATTAGTTCGGTTTATTGGGATGAACCACTTGCGTGGGCTGTTCCCACTGGTGAAGACAAAGCCATACTTCTGAGGCATATCAGATAACTCGACCGCCCGTCTCAGGAGGAAATGATCAGTCCTGAGGGCATGTGCCTTCTGCTTTCCTGAGGGATGTGAAGATGACAGGCATGGAGGCTGGAGCCTGGGGGCAGGTGGGTATCGCAGAAATACCAAGCACTCCACCAGGTGTGGCATACGGAGGAGACAACTGCTTGTTCCCACTAGCTGCCCGTTTTGCCATCAGCTTGGAGGGTTTCTGCTTTGTGTCAGGAGGTGGTTTCCTCGGTGCCATTGCCCATCTCAGGGCTGACTGTTGCTCAGGAGCTGATGTGCCTGCAGTTCACAGAAGCATAGAACCGTAGAATCACCAAGTTTAGAAAAGACTTCCAAGATCATCCAGTAAAACTCTCCACCCCGTCACCAATATTTCCCCACTAAACCATGTTCCTCAGTACCACATCTAAATGTTTCTTGAATGCAAGTAGCTGCAGGGTATCCTGTTCTGTGTGCTGGGACAGGGAGGATGCTACAGGGACAGGAGCACGAAGTGTCATCCTGGCAGCGCATCACACCCGAAACTGTATTTGTTCATGTTGAGTAATTCTTTCCCTCTCACTTTTTTATTTTTTTTTTATTTTATTTTTTAAAATACACTTCCCCTCCCTTCTCCGGGTTATTCAGCACCTTGGGCTGGGCAGGGAGCATGTCCAGCCTTGGCTGCTCTCAGAGCTTTTGAGTCAGCGGTGTCTGCTCTGGTTGAGGAGGTGCCTTCGGCCCCATGACTTTCTCCCTCCTGGATTTTCACTTACTCTGTCACTTGCTGGGCCAAGTGGCAGCAAAAGCCACAGTTGAGGTGGGGCTGTCCCTGGAGGAAGAGGTGGGTAGGAGGACTTGGAGAGCCATGAATGCAAAGTCAATGAGCCAAAGCCAATAACGTTCACAGGGATAGAAGTGCTGGGGCCTGGGAGTCCGACTCCATCTTCATCATGTGCTCTTTGGAGATGATGATGGCTGAGTTTTCCCATGATGGCTGTAGACCTCTGCCAGGCTGTACTGTTGGTCAAAAGCAAACGCTTCAACGGCAACACAAGAAACCTCACAAGAGGGCCAGCGGAGGTTAATTTGTAGGTCAGTAAGTTCACGATACAGTTATAGAGTGGTTTCTGAGATTTTAGGCTTTTCTCCAGCGGTTTTCTGAACAATCAATTAAGCCCTGCAACTTTTAGCATCTCCAACCAGTCTAGATGTTCCTTTCATTCATATCCAGCATCTAACTCGTTTCTTTGGGTCTCTTACATTCTTGTCCTTTGTAGGGTGATTATTTCCACCGTCTGATAATGCTTCAGCTAAACGTGTGTATGGAGGGGATGTTTCCCTCCAGTTTTTGTTTAGTTTCAGTTGCTGAGAGACTGAGCAGAACTGCAGCATGCTGCCTCCCCTTGTATGTGGCCTCTGCAGCAGTCACAGGTGGTTGTGAAAGTGGTGGGTTTATTTGTGATGTTCCGGACCCCCCTTGGGCAGCAAAGCTTTGATTGATGTAGCCATCGGATGAAGATTCACTGCCCACGTGGTATTTCACTTTGCTGCTACAGAGTTACAGGTGAGGTGCCACCTTTTCTGCACAGATTCTTCCAGCTGCCCAAACTTCGGTGTCTTTGAAGGTACCACAGCTACCCTGAAGCTAGATGTAAATACCATACAGGGAACAGTTCACAAAATCAATGGCTTCATGAAGCGATGGAGAAGAGTTATGGAGACCTTTGCATCTGCTTTGCTTCAGCTGCTGTGTCTGCTGTCAAGTTCCTCACTGCTCTAGACTGCAAAGATGGAGATGTGGGAGTTGTGACTGGTCACTGACTTTCCAGTTCATTTACAGACTGAAATGTCTCCAAACTTTTGTGAAGATTGTGGTCAAAGGGGGAGAATCGGCTTCTGGGCTGCTTTTATTTCCAGACTTCTTGTGAAAAGCTTTCTATGCATGATTAGCTAATAGGAGTCAATGCACTTCAAGAATATTACAATTCTGGGCAGGCCACCTCCCCAGAGTTCAGCTACCTGCCAGAGGATGTACATGTACTTGGAAATAGGGTGGCTGAGCAGTTATTTGGCAGCACCAGCTTCCATATGGGACAAGCATGCCAGGACAGCTGTGTTTAATAACTTTGTTTGGCCCTTTCCACTTTAATTCCAGACAAAGCTTGGGTTAAAGCAAGGAACAGTCCAAAAAATTGATCAGTCTCGCTTGCATCTGCGGCCTCGTCCTTGCCAGTCAGAGCTGAGCGTCCTCCGGGGTCATTGGGCTGAGGTCCCTGTGGCTGAGAGATGCTGGGTTACATGAGGGAGAAGTGCTCCAGCCCTGTTATAGCTCTGGGAGCATTTTGGCCCTTCTCTGCTACTTGAAATGCTGCTTCAGAGCCTTCTTGTCTCAGTGGCTGGAAACTTGCTGGTAATTCTCTTCCTAAAATGACTAACGAGCTATGCATCCCTATTCTTTTCTAAGCATTGCTCTTCCATCACTTCCCTTACTTGTCCCTTCAATCCAGACGGCGCGTCCTCAGAACCCCATTTTTTCTACAGAAGACGTCATGAACTTTCAGTCTCTGTGCCTTATGACATCAAAGCATTCCAACAAGCTCTGGGCTGGATGAAGCATCGCTCTGTGACAGAATGGTTGGTGACATTTTGCGGTGGGACAGAAGGGACGTGGAGATCTATTAACTATAGCTATCTTCAATGTTGACCTGTGTGTTTTCTTATATTAAGTTAGAATTGTTTTCCATCTCTTTGCTTGTGTTTTACACGTGTGACATTACCAAGTGCCACTGGTTTATATTTTGGGCCTTCTGCCTTATCCTAGCTTACACTGCCCTGCTTGGCTCAATGCTTCCTCAGGCTGCTGTTCTGCAGCACTGACGGTGCCCCATTCATGGTACGAAGATGCGTGTGGGCCAGGGTGGCACTGCTGAACATACAGGGGTCCTTCTGTGGACCTACCCTGTGTGACCTGCCCAAGGGCTTAGAGGAAGCATTTAGGGGAGCAGAAACAGTGTGACAGATCAGAAGGTTGTACTGCCACATAGCAAGACCTGGGCAGCTTGAGAGTTGGGTGGAGAGGAACCGGATGGGGTTCAACAAAGGCGTGTGTAGGGTCCTGCTCCAGGGGAGGAACAATGGCAGTGACAGTGCAGGTTGGGCTGCTGGAGAGAAGCTCTGTGGGGAAGGAGAAAGACCTCAGGGTCCTGCTGGACAGCAATTGACCGATGGTTGACCACAGGTTGACCACGTGCCAGCAGAGTGCCCTGGTGGCCAAGAACCTGCTTTAGGGGAGGTTGGACTGGAGGATGTCCAGAGGTCCCTTCCAACCCCTACGATCCTGGGATTCTACCTTCCCCTTTCCTCCTAACTTTGCCTACCATGAGAGGGCATGCTCTCCCAAGGTCGTGCCTTTTAAAATCTCCTTCCATAGACCACAGTGGGGCAAGTGTGTGTGCAAACACTCTCCAGCGTTGTGCAGGGCCAAGTTTGCAGCAATCGGTGACTTTCTGCATATACAGACACTGAAGAATGGTAGAGTGGAAAAAATTAACTGTAGGTTCCACAAGTTTGCAGTTGTCAAAAGTGAGACCGAATCATGTGCCTTGGCTGGGAGACGTTACTCCTTTAAATTCTCCTTCGACATTAATTAGGAGTCCCTTACATGACCTTGGAGATGATAGTTTTCCCCCTTCCAAACTGTATTTAATGAAAAAGCCTGGCTTGCCAGGTGGGTGACTTTTCCCAGGATCTCGCAGCACTCGGATTCGTACTGATGAAAACCTCTTAAGCTTCACAAGAATTTAGATCCAAGCTGTACTTTTTTTCTTTCTTTCTTTTTTCTTTTTTTTTCTTTAATTTCCCATGATTTTCCATTCCGAGAACTATCCTTTTGAACATATTTATTCCAGCTTGTGCAGTTCAAGGGCCCAGAATTTGACACAACCCCTTCTACCTTCCAGATGCTTGTCAGAAAGGGGCTCCTATTCTACCTCCTGAGGGTTGTATTTTACAGCACAGGGTGTGCCTCCCCGCACAATTTAAATCAGCAATAATTAGGGGAGACTGAGAGCTCTGGATATACCAAAGTAGGGCAAAACGGGCTGTCCTTGCCTTTCACTCTCTGAAATGAGACGTTTTCCATGTCAGCCATTGCCTGAGTTCTCAGTGCTTCTCTATGCAGCATTCAGATTCAGGGGGAGAAAGAGGAAATTGAAGTATATGTCGAGTCTCCGTGAACGCCAGCCAATGTCTGCATCCTACCTAAAATGAACAGTCTCGAAAGCGTGACGCCAAATCTGCTTTTTTTTTTTCCCTGCCTCTGCCACTCTTGCTCTCTAAGATGGCTTGGCTGAGAGACAGATTTTCCTTGCAGTCAGGAAAGAAAAAAAAATATATCAGAAACAGGAGCACTTCAGAACGAGCAGCACAGGGCCCTTCTGGGCTCTGGGCAGTGCATCACCGCATGGGGGAGCGGTGGAGGCTGAGCTCCCACCCTCAGACCAGGGTCAGTGAGGGTCAGCCCTGGGATGTGTGGGGCTTCTGTCCATCACCAGGAGGGAGAGAGATCTTCAGGGGCACCTCCGTTTCCTGCAGAGCTATGATAGCACCATTGGCTGATTGCATGAACTGGAGAGGTGCCCAGAGGTGGGGGAGGGAAACTGGTGGAGAAATAGGGCTGTAAAATACCCCACGCTTCAGATTGCGGTGGTAAAATCATTAATATTTAAGATTCGAGAGGTCTGGCGAGGAGTTTTGTCCTTACAGAAAGAACAATCCTTGCTACTAAAAGCTAGCAGCCTGCAATCACTTCCATCCCCCACTTCTGAGCTACAATAGCACTGGAAGTGTCACCGTGGGCTCCACCAAAAGCCATCTCTTGGCGGTATCGTGGCAACCAACATTGGAATGACTGTTTTCTTCATCTTTTTCTTCTCTTTTTAATTTCTTTTCCTGGAGGTCCACTCTTCGCAGCAACTAAGCACGGACTCACACAGTCATTAAGGTTGGAAAGACCACTAGGATCATCTAGTCCGACTATTAACCCAACGTCACCACTAAACCATGTCCAGATCTCCACAGTTCTGCAACACCTCCAGGGATGGTGACCCCCCCACCTCCCTGGGCAGCCTGTGCCATTGCCTGGCTGCTCTTTTGGAGAAGAAATGTTTCCTAATATCCAACCTGACCCTCTTCTGAAACAACCTGAGGCCGTCACCTCTCAACCTATTGCTGTTACCTCCTTCCAGGTAGTTGTAGGAGAGGGGATGCTGTCTGAATGTTCTCTGATTGTCATTGTAGTTTCTATATCTTCTGTCTGACCTCTCCTAAATTGTGCAGTTGGAGTCTATGTGTTCTCTGCCAAGATCCAGCTTGGTCTCCTTTGCTGAGCTGCAGTCCTGCCCATGCTCTGCAAGCAAACACATCCTCTTCTGAACTACCCCATATCGTAGCACTCTAATTGGCCAACATTCTGTTGCTTTCTTCCCAGGGGATTGTGTTCAGGTCAAGTTTTAGGTCTGATTTTCCTAGGTCTAGGTGGGTCAAGCCTCGTCTGTAGGTCATTCTGCCTGATAATGCATTTATACTGAAATTTGATTTGCCTGGCTCATCTTTCTCACAGCGGATTTTGGGCAGAAGTGCAAATTACGTAGTTTTAGGCCATTTTAGGCAATAAAAGCCCCCAGCAAAGAAGAATTACAAGTTACCTTTATCAACATCTGAACTAAGGAAGGTTGCTCTGGTGTAGAAGTAAATGCTGTTAATTAGCAGAGAGACTGTGAGGGGAGACTTTGTAGAATAGAGGGCTGGAAAGGAGGGCTGCCTTCATGGGGAGCAGCTTTGCTGCACAGCAACTCAGGGTCCTGGTGGGAAAATGCCAAAGCAGTTTGGCCTGCGCTGGCACCATTGTAGTCAGGAGCTTGAGAAAAGCACTTACCCATCTCTACAATTCATAGATTCATAGATACATTAGGTTGGAAAGGACCTACAAGATCATCTAGTCCAACCATCCTCCTATCACCATCCCTACCCACTGAACTACTAAATCAGATCCCGCATCCAAATTTGGTGTGATACGCATTGCGTAGAGAGCTTGGATTGGAAGGGATATCAAAGATCATCTAGTTCCAACCCCAATGCCACAGGCTGGTTGTTAACTACTCAGTAATGCACCAGGTCAGGCTGCCCAGAGCCCCCCATCCAGCCTGGCCTTGACTTGTCTGCAATGGGTCTCCAACATGGAGCACCCTTCTGATGTCTCACCCAAAAGGGATTCTTCTAGCCCTCACCATCTCAACTAAGAAAGAAGACCTGGAAGGTGTTTCTCTGGTCGCCGTTAAGCTGATGGAAAAGTTGAGTTTGCTTTGGAAGGGCACGAAGCTGTGAAGGGGGAGGTTGAGATGGGATATCAATCCCCTGGCCCATTTCACCCATCTGTTTTTTTTAAGGAAGTTTTAAGTTGAGAAGTTCCTAGAAGTAGCAACACTGGATGAGCCTATATCTGTGTCCATTGTTCGGCCATGAGAAGCAATGACCACCTGAGGGCCAGCATGCCCATTTGCTGCTGATCAAAGTGAAGCCCCTAGCAGCCCACATCCACACAAAGATGATCTCTGTTAGGCCACTGGACCTTGTTTTTGGGCTTCCAGCAAGACTGGGTCAGAGTATGTAGGAGCAGTGCCTAAACTACCACTAAATCAGAGCAAATGTTAACAGCTTTCCTGGTCTTTTACTTTAGAGAGAATCCTGAAGCAGTCTCTTGAGTTGCAAACCTAAGCAATAGACACTTTCCCTCTCCACATTCTGGCCAGCATTGAGGCTAGCCAAAAAGATACCTCCAGGAGAATTAATTTCTGGATTTGCTTAAGACCTTGTGCATCGTGGAAAGGGCCCAATGGAGAGATTTACGGCGAGCAAGTCACTTTCGTCCTCTCAGTGCCAATTTCAGGGCTTTAGTTCTGGAGAGTTGTGTTATTCACAGCTTCCTTGGAGCTCGTTGCTGAATTGCCACTGTAATGGCTTTGCTCCTTTTAACGGCCTATGGCTAGGAGTGTTGTGAGAGTGAGAAGCGGTGGTTTCAGGCCCAGAATTATTGCTCTGGCAACAGAGTGACCACCAGCAACAGCTAACTGAAATAGTAAAATGGACATTTCTAGGAAAAAAGAAAAATCCGTCACGTTGTCAGCTCAGGTTGGGTAGCTACAGCTGAAACTGAAAAATCACGTTCACCTGAACCCCTCCAGGAAAAAAAGCACTATCAACCCACCAGTGACCCCCATAAAAACCTTTGGAAAAGTGGACATTTCCAGGCTGAACTGCCTCTTCTGTGTCATGTGAGAGCTGTCTTTTGGAGGCTTGTTCCCTTGCCTTTCTCTTTGCTGTTCTGAGTCTCCCATCTTTTTTTTTTGCTGCTGGAGAACACCAGGGGAGCACTATTAAGGAGGAGGGCCTCTTGGGCAGCCATAGCCCCCCTGAGGAATCAGACCTGTGGGGAGACTACAGCACCCATGGAGCACTGCTGCTGCCTCTTTGAACCGAGCATTGCAAACATGAGCTAAGACAGTTTTTGGCTTTTGTTTGCAGACCAGAATCACTTTGTGCACCCATAAAAAAGAAAAGAGACTCCTGCCATGTGGAGCTGGGACGTTCAGGGCTGGGAGTAGAGATCAGAGTTACTGAACGGGGGGTGCACAGCCAGGTGTGATCAGCTGTGAGCATCTCCACGGGTGGGGGAATGATGGCCATGTGGTGTTGGGTTCTGCATCAGGCTGTACAACGCGCTCTGTAGAGCTGCAAGAGGGGCTGGGACCACAGTGTGCTGTGCTGTTTACCCCAGTGGGAGAGCTTTCTGGGGGAGGAAAGAAAAACAAAAGCAAGGTGCTGGCATGCCAAAGCCTCCCTAGTGCCCAGGGTGGGATGGTACCTGGCTCTGTCCCCCGCTGTGTCCGCGAGTTGCCCTGTGCATGGCTGGGTCCAACCGCAGGAGGTGGAAACCTGCCCCCCCTTGAGTCACCGCCTCCCACTTCACTTTCCTATGTGCCTGCCTCCCAATTAGCCAGTAAATTCACAAGTGCCTTTCTGTCATCCCAGGGCTGTGTGACAGCCGCGCGCTGGCAACGTGTCTGCGTGCACGCCGGCGCTGCCAGCTGCTGGGCTTTGGGCTGGCGACGGCGCTCAGCCAAAACCACAGAAAGGCTTCACTGAAAAAGAATATGCTCAGAGTGAGAACAAATCGGTGTATCCCATTTGAGGTGATGTTAGCTGCCTTCTATGCAGCGGCTGCTAGGGCACGGTGCCTGGGCCCCGGAGAAAAAGGAGTATTTTCTGTGCAAAAACTTGCAGCATGCAAATGCTGCTCTTTGCATCTGTGGGTGCACGGGTCTTTGGGGCTGCTCTTGGGTTTGTGAATTGCCTGGGGGCAGAAAACTCAGGTCCCAGCTCTTCCAGTCCCATGGTTACAGCTCAGGCAAGATTTCTGTTTCAAGACTCCTTCTCTAACGCCGTCAAAAAGATGCTGAGCGTCTTGAGTTTGTTGAATCTCAGCTGTGGTACAAGTAAGAAGTTTGTGTCATAGAACGCTTAGGAGTGCAGCCACAGGGACTGGGTTAAGTGTCTCAGCAGTGAATGAGGCATCCAAGTGACCTGGGAACATTGCAGCAGTGATTGCAAGGCAGGGAAGGAGTTGTACCTGTACTTACCAAGTCTTTACAAAATCATTAAGGTTGGAAGAGACCTCTAAGATCATCAAGTCCAACCCATCCCCATCACGCTTACTCATAAAATCATAAAGGTTGGAGAACTCCAGGATCCTTGAGTCCAACCCCAACCCACCCCCACCATGCCCACTGACCACATCCCTCAGTGCCACAGCTCCATGGTTCTTGAACACCTCCAGAGGATGGTGACTCCACCACTGTAGGATGGAGTTTCCTGGGCAAAGAAGGTGCTGTGGTTGTAGATTTTGTGTGAAAGGACCCATCTCCGTCAGCATAAAAGGAGACCCTGGATGTCACCAGACCCAGGGCCATCCCATCCCGGACTTGGGCTCCAGAGCACCTCACAGACCAAGGGACTTACTGCCTAGGACATGGGGCACCTGAAGAGACACACGGAATAGCATTTCAGGATTGCCAAGACTTATTTTAGGATTTATTATAGGGTTTATGATATATGGAAGGGAAATAAAGGCAGGGATTGGGAGAGACACAAGTGTGGATAAGGGGACGGAAGGGGCTGGTTTTATGCAGATGAGTGGCAGACTGGTCCATGTGCCTAGCCATGCCCTATGCCTGATCAGTGCAGCCTGTCCTATATTCTCATTAGTCTCTGTTCCTCGTTATTTTCTGAGTGACAGGCTCTCTATTCTGGGCATATGTGTGTGTGTGTGGAGGTTCAAGTGCCAGCAAAGGGAGTGGGACCAGAGGTCACAGCCCAGCTGCTGGAGTAATGTGGGGCCTGGGGTTGGCTGTTGTTTAGGGACCTAGGTCTGGACCAGCCGTATGATTTGTGTGTTTCTGCGTGGCTGCAAGACCAGGAGATCCTGGCCAGCTACTGTGTAGATGGTTAGATATGCAGTGGACCAAACTGTTTCTTTACACCTGCATGTATGTTCCACTCACGGGCTTTAATTCTGGTTGCATTGCTGAATGATGCTGAACAGCCCGAGGATCTGACATCTCCAGGAGACACATCCTGGAGTCAGGTGTGGGCTGTTCTTAGCCAGCATCACCATGGGGTGAGCTACGAAGGTCAGGAGCTGCTGGATATAGGTGGGATGAGGATCTGAAACCCCACTGCCAAAATGATTTCTGCAGTGAGAAGCTGGATACCAGAACCCCCCCCCCCAAAAGGACATCATGGCCTTCCCACCCCCTCTCCTCGCACAGTTTTATTTCATCTGATGGCATTTATAGCAGGAACGTTTCTTTTTATAAACACTTCCATCAGCCAGATGCGCTTCTGCGGGGCATGTTGACACATCAAATTAGGCTGTGGTTTGGGTGGCGGCCGCCATGGGGCCAAGGATATGAAGATGTGAGAAGGAATGGCACAGAGGGGAAAGAGGAAGGCTCCTCGCAGCTCAAACCTGTGGTTGAGAGCTGGCTCTCAGTAAAAAACTGCCTCCTTCAAAGCTTGCTGTTGAGCAAGGCGGTGAGATGCTCTCGGTCCACACATCCCCATGTTCCCTGGGGGCATCCAAGAGGGCAGTGGGGACACTGAGATGTGCCCCTGTGCTCTAGCCCACGTCTCATCCTGTCTTTGCGGGTGCTTTGAGACGTTGCTTGCTTCTCTCCTCTTCCTCCACTATTTTTCATGTCTCTGTGTTTCCCCGTTCTGGCTGGAAACGCTGAGGTCCGTGCCAGGAAAGGCTGTTTTCATGGCGTCGTGCGACTGGCTGGCCCGGCCCTGTGAGATTCCCACTTCCATCCAAGAGCTTGTCCTACTTTCAGACTGGGCGGTGAAGATCATGGTGTGAACTGCCTTCCCCCCTCCTCTCCTGCTCTTGGGACCCACTGCAGCTCTCACCTCTCCACCTGCAGCATTCCCAACTTCTCTGCTTCCCTGCTTCTCCATCAGCTCCTCAGCACATCCTCAGCTGGGGCTTATTGAGATGGCAGCAGCAGCGAGATGAGTGGCCAGAAAGGGGAACAGGGAGAAAGAGAGGGAAGATCTTGGGAAAGTGGGGCACAGTGGAGACAAAGGATTGTAAGGAGATCATAAAAACCTTTTGCCAGTTTTTGGTTACCTCAAAATCCATCCTTTCAGCACATCTCTTCTGTGGATTGAAGTTTTCTGAAACTCGGCCAAATCATGTGCTTGATGCGAGAGGTTCATCCAGATCAGTCCTGTCTTCTCCTCCTCCTCATCATCTTGGTTTTGCATTTTCTCACCCATCCTTGGAGCCAGGGAGCAGCTCATCAGCTTGCGGAACAGTGGTATTGGGGTTGGACAGACTGGAAATGTATGTTCTTGAGTCTGGTTGCAGCCTCTTGGGCTATCATCTGGCTTGATGCATGCTTGGAAATGGAGAACGCAGGTCTCTGCCCCATGAACAGAGTGTGAGCTCTTAAATACTGTGAATATTGGCAGCTGGACCTGCTGGCTACCTCTCAGCAGCAGCTCAGACATGGGGAGCTGTGGCAAGGAGCACCCAAATCATGGTTGTTATCATGGCTTGGCTTCAATCCCGTAGTGGTGATGTGTGATCCAACCTCTGAAAGTGTATATAGATTCAAGGCCAGTAATGGAGATAACATGGAAATATCTTATAAACAGATCTGCCATTCCCACCTCTCCCTTTGTTGAGACCTCATTTAATTGGAGAAAGAAGTGAAATGTTGAATTTTAGAACTAAAGAAAGGCCTCAAACCAATGCTAATGAAAAAAATTGCAATTGTTGACCAGCAATTCCTAGCTTCTCAGTAAAGATAATTAAGAGATCTACAGAGATTCTGTGGCTAAGGATTATGTAGAAGCTGATGGACCTGCCAAAAAGAAATGGGCAGGTTAGATGTGGGAGACACCTCACTGTGTCCAGCCTTGTAAGAGCAATCAAAGCACTTCCATGGTGTTGGATGCTTTGGAGGGTCCAACGGAAAAAGTGACAGGACAAAAGTTAGTTCCTCAAAGAGAGAAACCTCACACAGTTGGTCCAAAACAAAGCAGGATGAAGTGTGCTGAGCAGGACGTAGAGATGGAGCTGAAATCTATGGTGGTGTCCTCTGCCTATCAGGAAAGGGTTCAGAAAAGGCAAAAGATCATTTGAAATGGATTGGTAGACTAAAAGAATCCTGCTGGACATCGATCATTTGAAACAGAGCCTTTCAGAGAGGAAAAGGATCCAAATCCTGTAGCAAATGGTAGATTCATCGAATGTAAGACAAGAAAAGATCTCTGACCTCCCACATAAATCCTGCCGCCTGCTCCAGAGTTCCTGCACCATAACTCAAGGAGGGAGAGCACTCATGTGCTTCAGAAATAAATCCCGTCTTCATTTCAAAGGGAAAAACCACACCAGCCTTAGGTAAGTCGTTCCTGTAGTTAATTATCATACTGAAAGAGAAAGAAGTGTGCTTTATTCCAGATTGAATTTGTCTGGCTTCAGTTTCCAGCCATTGGATCTCGTTAAGCTGTTGTCTGCTAGATTAAAGAGCCTTCTGCTGAATACAGACAAATTGGCAATCTAGAAGTGAGGAGGTCCAAGGCCAAGTCCTGCTCTTCATTAGGAGGAGGAGCAGATCGCTCAGGGTCACTCAGGACGCCCTCCTTTGCCATCTCACAGCTGTGCCAGCTGTGAAATCCCCCTAATTTTTGGCTGCCAGCCCAAGACGATGCCCTGAGACTTCAAGGGAGGAGAAAAAAAAAACAAACAAGCCTTCATCCCGCCTCTCTTTTGTTTGCCGTTGGCAAAGCGGGCTCGAAGGAAGATGAGAAATGCTTGGCATCACGGCACATATGTTGTGCAGAGCCGAGCCACGCTTCAGCTCCATTGTGTTGGGTTGGACGCTCGTTGGCTCCATTGTGTTGGGTCGGACGCTCGTTGGCCCCATTGTGTTGGGTCAGATGCCCGAGTCCCATAGTGAAATGCGTGGGCCATAGGGGATCAACTTGCACGGACATCACGCCTCTTCTCTGGCAGAGATGCTGGCAGGCCGGGATGTCTCCCAGTGGCTTTGGCAGCACAGTAAAAAAGAAATCGTCATCTTAGAATAATAATAATAAAAGAAATCCAGCTAATCGATGAAGACAAAATCCCGTTTAATGTGAAACAGAATGTGCCAGTGCTCCCACGGCTGCTCCTGGCCTGGGCAGAGCTGGGGGCCTTGAGGTCAGGCTTGTCCCCACGTCGTGGTTTCCTCTGGAGGTGGGGGGATTCGGGCACGGTTTCCAGCAGCTTGACAACTGACTCTGGAGGGAAAGCAGAGGAGACATCCAGGAGGAACCTGGAGTGACAGAGGCCAAGGACAGAGCGAAGGGCCCCAAATTGGACGGCGAAAAGAACAGTCGTCCCTCTCCGCCCCCCCCTCTCCCTCCTCCTCCTCCCCGGCTGACGCTAAGTACGAGCTTCCCCTCCCACAAAATAAAGGCCTTGATGACAGGCTGCCTTCCCCCGAATGGAGTGTCAAGTTGAAATCTGGCCCTGAGGATTTGTGGTGGCTCAGGGCAAAAGTCAAAACAAACACAAACACATTCCCCAGTGCCGACGTCGACGCAGCCCTGAAGAGGAGACGGCGAAGCAGAGTTAATGAGCAGGAGAGATTTTGTTTGGATGTGCCGAGGGGACACAGAGGACAGCCAGGAAAGCAATAGGGCAAAATGTGACTTTCCTTCTAGTCTGTGGGGCGAGGGTCTTGTCCCATCACCTACTGGAGAACATTGGTTTATTGCTTTCTTTCCGGACACAACGTCGACGCTTTGCTTTTCCCCTTCCCTTGTAGCAGCATTCGCCATCCAGGTTCGGTGGCAGCAAGATCTTGCTGGCTTTGCCAAGAGGTGGCAGTGCTGGAGCTCCACAGCCCGGATAGGCAAGGGCCCACGCCAAGTGCCTACGTGTGGCTGTGCACAGCTCGTGGTGCTCCGGGGCTGGGAGTGAAGATTTTGTGCTGCAGCACAACCAGAGAAGTACTTATTTAAGACGGGATGGAGTCAAGCACAAAAGGCTTTTCCTTTAATAAACCGAGTGGCTGGTCAAGTGCTGGCTCCGAGAGTGCCTGCCAGCATCAGCTGAGGTCTCTGGATATTTAGACTCTTCTAGTGCGTAATTCTCCCACTCTGCTTTTCAGTCAGAGGGCTTTCTATGGTAAATGAAAGACAGCGTGTTTCCTGTATGGTGGAAATAAGGGCTGAAAAATATCTCTTCGTCCTACTTGGAGAAGTACCCACGAGCTTTGGGTGCCTGGTCCATGAGGGAAAATGAAATTCAAGAGAACCTTAAAGATTGCTCAGAGAAGTTGAAGTTTGGGCAGATGTCAGTTGGGGCTGTGGGCAACGTTTGCTTCTGAGTGTCTTTACTGTACAAGGATCTGGGGTGAGGACGGGGGCAGAAATGGCTGTGGGAATCGCTTGGGTAGCTCTTATCCCTTCAACCATGCATGGACTCAAAAAATGTGTTGGTCACAATCTGCCTTATGATCTCCAGGAGAGGCCGGCTGAGTGAGGCTGAATGCCACGTTTCATGGGAGCTCAGCTGTGGATGCCAACGCTCCAAGGCCAAAGGGAGGAATGGGGGGACATTCAACTCAGTGTTTGCAGCAGAACAAGCAATGAACCCGCTGAGCAGTCAGTAATAGTGTGTATACAGCACTTCACCTGCCTGCAGTGCCAGTTAGATCTCAGTTACAGTAGTTCACACTGTTAATGCTCCAAACATCAAACATTTTACCCGAGATTCATGTGGAGTATTCGGGGTAGCACAGGAATGCTTTAGGAAGGGGCAGAGAAGCTGTTATCCTACCAGATAACCCCCCAGACTAAGACTTTGCAAAGCTCTCTGTTAAAGCACAGCTTGGAAGCAAGGCAAGCAGGCTTGTAATATCTTTTGTGTAATCAAATGATGAATACAAACCGTGCGGCCTAATGATCTGTCATCTCTGATGTTACCCTGTGCCACTTAAGATGCTGTGGTTTGACAGAGCACCAAGCAGAGCTCTGCTCTCCCCTTCCCGACGTTTATAGGGTTTCGCTGGGTAATGCGTTTCAGCGGCTTTACACGGCGATGGCTGTGACGGATGAGGAGCTGTGAGATCTTGTAATAACAAGCAGTGTGTGCATGCTCATCCAGCTCCTGTGGCAGCTCCCCAGCAAAAGCAAAATGGGCTTTTTTCATAGTTTCATTCTGTTGCATTGTCAGGATGGCTTTGAGTCCTCTGTCAGTTGGGTTGAGCAAAAGGAACGAAAGGGCCTTTGAATTTTTTTCTCTGTTCCTGCATTTTTTTTTTCACTGTCACAACACCTGAGATCCTCAGTGAGTGAATAAAGCATTTTCCCTCAGAGCATCCCAGGAGGAAAGAAAGCACCGACATGGAGAGGCAGTGTGCCACAGCAGCAAACACAGAATCACAGAATGGATTGGATTGGGAAGGACCTACTTACTTACCAGGGTGACCTCTCCTCCCAGCCCAGCCCTGATTTGAGCAAATCACTTCCCTTCTTTGGCCACAAGTGTTTTTCTTGATAGCTACTGGAAAGTAATTCTCTTCCTCCCCTTGTGAGTGCTTTGGACCATGCGCTAGGGCCAGTGGACCCACGCCAGCAAGCAGAGAAGGTCTCTGAGAAGAGGGATATTTCAAAGGTCTGATAGATGTTACGAAGCCTTAAGGAATACTTTAAAGTAGATTTCAGATTGTGAGAAGGAAGAACGACTGCTTCCGGACTGCTGAAGGCATTTTGATAGGAAACGATTGATTGCTACTGAAACCACGCATGAAGATGTAACCGTAAACTAGTCCCCAGATTTTATTTGCCTAAAGAATCAAGATAGCCGTAGAACGACACAGAACTTCTGATCGTTGTTCCTCTCTTTGGGACAAACCTTAAGCTTTAAAACTTCACTCGCTGTCATGCCTTCCTTTTGGGTGAGGAGCTGCCTCTGCACACCAGGAAACCTTGGGTTGCGTGCTGATTTAACCTGTCCCCAGACTAGCGAGACTGATAGCACATTTACAAACCAAAGTGGATCGAGAAAGGGATTTGTTTCATTTCACTTTAAGCCCTCGAGCAGGTACTACTCTTGCCCAGATCACCTGGGCTTTCTCCAAGAGAAGAATCCATCCCAAAGTGGGGGTCTGGGATAGGAGAGATGAGTAACCCCATGGCGGGATGAACTCTGCCTGTGGTGGTAGTGGGCTTTTCAGAGGTCAGATCTACGCTTAACTTTTAGGCGGCAACGTCTGTTGAATTAATCCCACACCACCCTGAAAATCCCAAAGTTAGTCACCTTCAACCAGACCCCATGGGTCCTGCCTTTATTTCTGACCTTAGCTACCAGACTCTGTTCCTTATTTCTGAGTTATAGTACCTTGGAGAAGAAGAGCTCAGTCTCATCACTGCAAGATGTTGCTGAGGCCAAGGGTTTTGCATAAGGGACCTGCTTTAGGAGTTGGACTGAGGGATCTCTGGAGGTCCCTTCCAACCCCTATGATTCTGTAGTATTAAAGAAACACGTTTTCAGGGTTTATACCTGTTTATAAGTAGAAGGTTTAACAAAGAGGGATGATAGTCCCACATATCTCTTCAGCGTATGTCTTACACCATTGCCCCCAAACTGCTGGTGCTTTACAGGTGTCAGAGGCAGGACGTTGGTCCAACTGGACCTTGTGACCCATTTGGCTTGACGTCCCCCTCCATCCTTCCCAGTCAGGTGATGCATTTGATTCCTCCACCAGCAGTCCCTGGAGCATCTGGCCGAGCAGAGGTCAAGAAGGTTCAGCAATTTGTGTGTGGGGAAAACCAGGTTCTCCTCCTCTGAGCAGGATGGAAAGTATCCTGTCTGCATCTGCTCCTCCCCGGCCCCAAAGTCAAGAGGACTTCTTGCAGCATTCCTGAGCCCAGTCCCTGCAGCTTATAGTCATATATTTAGCATTTTAAACACTGTGTTTTGCCCTGAACTTTAAATTGTCCTTCTCCTCTCTGCTTCTGTCCTTTCCCATCAGTGACAGTCGTAGTCTATTTGATACAGGCCAGGTTACTGAGCCATGACCGTGTAATTATGGTTGGAGCCACAGAGCTATTTTTATGCCCTGCCAGAGATTATTCACTTATCAGGAATGTATATTTAAGTGGCAGGCTCTGAACTGGCCGCTATAAATAGGCAAACCCAGCACCCTCTGTGTTTTCTTTCAACTCTGTCATCTATCACGCCTTCAATTTCCGCAACCACATCAACGTCTGAGCAGGGCAGGACAAGTCGGAGTGGAGAGGAGCAGCTGGTGAACTCACTTGGAAAGAAAAAGGAGGGGAAAGGGAACGTGTAATGCCACCTTTGCTCAAGTGTGATGGGAGCCTGGGACTGGAAGAAGGGCTGCATGGGTTGGCTTCCTTTCCAGGGTGATTATTGCTTGACCTGAGAGTTCCTGTTGCTCCAGATGACTTCTGCCTTGGGGTTGGCATGAGGACATTGGTGCTGGGATAAATGGGACAGAAGGTGACTGCATCTTGCATGGGGCAACTCTCACAGGGCCTTAGTATTACGAAAGGGTTTACATTATACTTTATGAAAGTACTTTAACAGGGAGAAGGCAATAAAAATGCTTTCTAGCAGGTTTCTTAGAATCACAGAATGACTTAAGTTGGACCTTAGGATTACCTTAAAGATCGCTGAGTTTTAACCCCTGCCGTGGGCTGGTTGCCTCCCACCACCCAGACATGGGCATGGCCCCCTCCACAGATGGGCAACCTAAGAAGATGTGGAGTAGGAGAGAGGCTTCCAGGAGAGGGGTAATGGGAACACGGGCAGTGGGCCTTCCCTTCTTGGCTGAAATCAGCTTTCATTAATTAGAACCACAGGATCATTGCCCATAGAGGAGGAGGATGCCTCATGGAGACATTGAGGGTCAGGTTGGACAGGGCTCTGAGCACCTCGTGGAGTTGTAGGTGTCTGTGTTCATTGAAAGAGAGTGGGACCAGACAGCCTTTAAGAGTTGCTTCCATCTCAAACCGTTCTATGATCCATCAGGATGATGGAATAGTTGGGTTGGAGGGAACCTTAAAGCCCACCCAGGTCCAACCCCTGCCATGGGGGTTGCCCAGGGCCCCATCCAGACCGGCCTTGAGAATCTTCAGGGATGGGACACCCACGGTTTCTCTGGGCAGCCTGTACTAGGGCATCACTACTCTCTGAGTCAAGTATTTCTTCCTAACATCTAAACTGATTTTCCCTTTTTTTAGTTTAAATCCATCCCCCCTTGTCCTATCCCTATTAGACCATATAAAAAATTGGTCCCCCCCGCTCCTGTCCACGTATCTGGGATTTCCCCAACGCAAGTACAACACCCTGTACTTGGCCTTGTTGAACCTCAAGAGGTTCCCCTGGCCCTACTAGCCTGCCTAGGTCCTTCTGGATGGTGTCCCTTCCTTCTACGGTGTCAGCTGCACCACTCAGCTTGGTGTCATCAGCAAACTGCTGAGGGTGCCTTCAGTCCCACTGCCTACATCACTGGTAAAGATGTAGATGAGCTGCAGTCTCTGAGGGTCACCACTTGTGACCAGCCTCCAACTGAATGTAGAACCATTGACCACAACCCCCTGGCTGTGACCATCCAGCCAACTCTTTATCCACTGCATAGTCCAGCCATCATATTTCTTTAATTTAGCGATAAGGATGTGGTGTGGGACGATGTCACAGGCCTTACGTGAAGTCCAGGTCGATGACATCAGTTGCCCATCCTTTGTCTGCTGATGCTGTCCCTGCAGCCTAACTGGAGTGCTGGCTGCTCCTTTTAAATACAGGTGTGGTGTCCCCCAGGCTGTTCACAGTCTCTCCAAGCAGTGGCACTCAAGTACCAATATTTTCCACTAATTGAAGGCTGTCCTGTGGCTGCGTTGCACCTCCCGGGTCATTTCCCCTCGTTAGCAGCAGGCAGCACAGATACTTCATGCTGGCATTTCTTGTGCATGAGCCGAGCGCTTCTGTAGGATGTCTAACGCCTTGAGATGGAAATTCCAGATATCTTGGTTCACTTCAGACAGTATCTGATTAGCAAGCTGTATGCATTTTTTGGCTCTTCTCCTGGTTTCTGGGTAAGGCAGGAAGTTGGTATGCATGTGAAATAGCAATTATTTTCCAAACTTCACAGTTTCTGGGGTGCATGCTGCTGTCCGGGATGCGAATGAAGGGTTTGAGCAGTAGTTACACATGGGACAGACTCACTGCAGGAACAAGGATGTGGAAGTTGGCAGTATCCCTTTAGAAGAAACAAAACAAAAAACCCAAATCTAAACACCGACAAGCAGCAGGGTGCATCTCACAGTTTGTTCAGCATTCAGAGGCCTCCGTGGCTCCTCACTGGGTATCACAGCAGGAAATAAAACCTCCTTGCTTTGTCACCTTGGATTCTCAGCCCAGGAGCAGCCCTCCAGACCACTTCTCCAACCTGTGGAAGCTGATAAAACACGCTCCCTCCTGTCTTCGCATAGCACATCGTGTCCCTCCCGACTCTTTCTCAGAATTTCTGGCTGCACATTCCTTGGACTCGCCGTGCAGTCCCCTTTTAGCACAGCTGATACTGTACAGTAACTCTGGCGTTCGTTCCCTTCCAGACCTCTCCGAGTGCCAGAGGAACTTGTGGTTTTGTGCAGGCCGTTGTGACTTGCTTAAAAAAGGGGCTGGCTGTATCATCACTGAGCTGATCTCGTGACTCCTGATAACGCATTTCTCGATGCTGTTAAGAGCAGTGGCACTGCGGGTTTGCACTTTGACTCTGCCCAAGAGAGGGATCACTTGGGAGACTTTGCTTGCATTTTCCCTGCTTATTTTCCCCGAGGAGCAGTGAGCTCAAGCGTGGTGTCTCAGAGGTGTGAAACCGGGGTCGGTGTCGGTTGCTGCGGTGCAGCTGTTTTTATCTCGGGATGAAATTTCTGGCATCCTGGGACAGAGGCAAATCTGTTCCCTTTGCCACGGGGCACCTCACTGTCCACTGCCCAAACTCCTCGTCTCTTCCTCCCTATTGCTTTGTGCTTCCAAATTCTGCACCCCGAGCACCTTCTGGCAGCAGTATCTCTATTATCCATCCCCTATTTCTGTTCGGTTTTGAGGGCTTTGGGATCTTTCCTAGTTTGAAAGGTCCTATGCAGACGGTGGCCCCAGGACGGCCTGCTGCTTTCTGTCTCTGTTCTCATCAAGGCCTTGTGAGCAGCGCTTAGATGTGAAATATCCCTTTCTAATCTGGCAGTTTTATGGGTCTTGCATTCATTCACCTTGGATTCTGCCCAAAATATCCCTTTCTGGAGATATTTCTAAGCTAAAACTGTTGTTCTGTGTTGCTTGGCTACTTTCCTATGCTTTTAGGTTACACACCCTGCCTCTCAGAAATGCCACTATCAGGATTTTGTCACGACCTTTCTGCTGATGTCATGTTACTGATGGGGATTTCTGACACTTATCAGTCCCATGTGCCTTTTTTTTTTTCCCCTGGAAGGGTCTCTTGCGATTAATTTTGCATCAAAAAGGATATTTTCTTCATACCACATTCCAAAGCAGATGCTGAAAGGAATGGACTTGTTGCTGCTTTTCTTGACCTTGAGATGCAGATATGGAATGAAGTTTCAGCTAAATTCAAACAAGCTGGATCTGAATTCTTGTTTCTTGTCTGAGCCCATCGTCTTTGGTCTTCTACGGTCAGTGGAAAGAAGTTGGCACCCCAGGAAGGTGCTTCAAAGCCCCTACAGAGGTAGCTGTGTCAGACAGGAGGGTAAGGTTGTAGGCCTACAGCCCTGCACTACATCTGTTAATTGAATAATTAAATTCTCATTCTGCATTGCAGACTGAGAGTCAAAAATAGAGTCTCTGTACAAGTGGGTTGTCTGAACACCTGCTGCAGTCAGTGGAGAACCCTTCAGCTCAGACCTTGGGCACTAATTAGTGGCCTAAACATAAGCATTTATTATCATCTGAGAGTCCTAGAAAGTCCTTCCCTGTTTGTGTAGGCACTGCAAGAAGGTCGTCACCTCCTATTAATCTTGTTCCTTATCAGTCAGCCCTATACAGATGTCTCAGTACACCCTTAAATCTCAAACAACACTGGTCCTCTGCATGCAGGCCAATAAATCATCCCGTTCAGAGAATCATAGCCCTGGGAACCCCGATCTATCTGTGCATGTTCATTGCAGGAGAGTTGGATTTGATGACCTTTAAAGGCCCCTTCTATCTATAAGGATTCTTTGATTTGATGATATGTTGATCTTTGTTGTCTGGACCAAGAGATCAGCTATCAGGCACCAACTTAAGTTCTCAATCTACATGTCACTATCATCCCTTGCTTAATAAGTAAACGAAAGTGTGAGATGGTGTCGACGTATACATGGAGGCAAACCCATGGGAGGCAGAGGGGAGGTAGATCACTGTGATAGATCAGTAGATATACTGTGATAGACAGACAGAAGTGCCCTGGGCCATGTGGGCAGTCTTCGCTCTGCAGTGCTTGCAGATTTGTACACAGCCCCTTTCCAGTCTGCTCTTGTTGTGTTCCTTTTTTACTTTTTTTCTTTTAATTGTGGCAGAGATGTGAGTTTTTTTTTTTTCCCAATGGCAATAGTTAACACATTACAATTTGTTCCTAGATCCATAGTGTGCTGTCAAGGGGAGGGGAAGGCCATGGCTGCTGTGCCCTTCCCTCCACAAACCACCCTCTCTGCAGAGGCCCTGTGGATTTTTTCAGTGAAATGCTAACACAAAGGCGAGCAGGCGGTGTGCCTGCAGGAACCACATCTGCATCTCAGCATGACCACTGCTGGGGGAAATTCAAAGGGAGATGGCACAGCCAGGAAGGACCATGGGAATCCCATTCTTGTGTGGTCTGAACTTTGCGTCCTCTCCCTTTTGCAAGGGGAATGTCACCCCATTTGACCAAAGTTCCTACTGTCATATGCTTCTGAGGGGAGCTTGCAGCATCCCAATGTGTTTTACAGAGGACGGAGCCTCCAATTTTATAATGAGATGATGAGAGTGAGGCTGTAGTTGGTCCTACATCTCCCAGGAAGTCAAGAAAGGTCTCTTTCTGTCTAGTTGCTCTCTCCTCTTTTTCTCACCCAGAAAGCACTTCCTATAAAAGCAGACCACTGGGAGCTGCCCTATATTTTATCAGAGAGTCATTTATTAGAAGCCTAACTGAGGTTATATGTCTTGAGCACGTTCCAGGAGGTTCTGTGAGAAGGGTCTGGCTGATGACAAAACAGCCACTATAGCTCTTTTCCCCCTGCTAAAAGAAAATAGTAACTTTGCAGGATTTTTCTCAAACTCACGACTGCTTCCTTGCAAACAAAGATTTTTCCTCTTGACAAATAGCAGTGTGACCCACTGACGGGGGGGGGGGGGGGGGCGGTGAGTAAGGAGGTAACATCCAAACTCTCTTTAACACAGGATGCCTTTAACCAGCACTGTCAAAACCTTTCCCTCCAAAACATATATTCACTCACTTAAGAAAACAGCAGGGCCTTGGGAACAATAAAGCCTCTGTTGCCCAAATGCATTTATGTTGGCTCACTTAAGCCTGAGCACTGACATTGAGAGGAGTATAGATTTTTTTTTTCTTTCTTCTGTTCCTAAAGCACACGACCATTTCCCATTGGAATTACAGGAAAGAGCCCCGTTAGCACGGGACCAAGGTTTTGTTTCGGGGCCTCCAGGTAGTATGGAAAAGCCTGCTGGACACCACTTCCCTCCAGGAGAAATTGGCACCTATCAAAACGCGTCTTCTGCCTCCAACTCTCCATAGATGGAGGAATCAGCAATACTTTTGGTCTGTCTTTGTCCCTGCCACTAACCTATTCTGATTCACAGGGCTATGCCTTGTCTTCCCTCCTTGTATGCTGCAGTTTCTCTCCCTGCTACTGGTGTTTCCTTTATTTCTGATAGAAGTGGTGCTCAGTGAGACAGTTGCCTGACTCCTAGAGCTTGGGAGCTTTTGCTGCCCGTGGACTTATCGAACCATCTGCTTTGTTTGACAGAAAGGGGCAAAGATTCATTAAGTGCGTCATAATTGCTTGGAGAGTCTGAGATGAAAACATTTTTCAATAGCTGAAGGTTGTTTAGAAATGACTTTTATGCTTTTTGTCATATGAGTGGAAAAATGAAACTTTCCTGCCTTCCTTTGAAAAATTGCTTGCATCAAAGGAGAAAAAAAAAAATCTCTGCTTTCATAAATCTTCTTCATTAATATCGATAGTCAGATGGAAATATTTCACAAAGAAGCAGAAGGCAGCGCTATATGGAATCATCGTTAACTGTGTTTAGAGTTGAAAGATCAGACAAAGGTCTGGAATTTCTTCTTCTCAAAGCTCATGAGATCTCTAAATAGGAAGAGATATATGAAAGAATGAAAGCTCCCAAAAAGCCAGGGCCAAGTTTTGATTCATTTGCAGATGAGCCATGTCTCAATCAGGAGAAAAAAAAAAAGAGGACATATTAATCTAACGGGAATATCATAAAAATGTCATGCCTAAGATGTGTCAACTAGCAAAAGTTGTTCTGGCAGATCCAGTTCCAGCAGCACAAGCGTGTGCTGAAAGAACATTTTCAGTCCTCAGATTTATCACGTTTGTTGCAGGCATCCACTGTGACAGAGGATATATTAGATGTTATTTTATTTCACTAAAACAAAGCGCTCTTAAAAAAGCTGTGTTTATGCGACAACAGAAAAAGCACTCAGAAAAAAAAAATTATTGCTGAAGTCAGAAAATAAACGCATGGTCAAAAAAACAATAGTTTCAATTTTGAGTTTCAGCACCCTGTTTTGAACTGAGAGTTGAGTTTGACAGGCGTGGGTTCTGACTGGTTTCTTCTGGTAACCAAACATCAGTTTTATTGTTGTGTTGTCTTGAACTGGACCTGAACCCAGGCTGGATGCAACCATGCCCAACCCCAAAATCAGAGAAACAACTGTCCATCTTTAAAAGACCTTCCAAATTCCAGTTCAGATTTAGTATTCTCTTATTCCATGAGTCCAGGTTCTGGACCAGCGTCTCATCCAACAGGCCCCTGCGTGCATTTGCCCTACAAGTTCAGGGGCAGACATAAGTGAGCTCAGCCTCTACGCTGTGAAATGACTGATAGGACCAGAGGGGATGGCCTCATGTTGCACTGGGGAGAGTTAGGTTGGGTATTAGGAAGAATTTCTTCTCAGAAAGAGTGGTCAGGCACTGGCACAGGCTGCCCGGGGAGGTGGTGGAATCGCTGTCCCTGGAGGTGTGGTACTTAGGTACGTGGTTAGTGGGCAGTATTGAGGGTAGGATGGTCGGACTAGATGGTCTTAAGAAGTCTTTTCCACCCTTAATGACTCTACGATTCTACGAGACCATGATTCTACGACTACCCAGGCTGTTATCTTGGTGATATCACAGACCCGGAAATAAAATAAAATAGATTAAGGCTTGTGTTTTGCTCCTAGCACCATGTTGCTTGGCCACCATAACGTTTATCATGGCTAAGCTCTTCTTCCTCTGAAGACGATGGCCTCACCCACCCTATGAGTTAAAAACCATTCTTCTGTCCTATTAGGGGTGCAGCCCAGGGGCCGCGTTGGTGCTGATACGCTCCATGTGTCAGGGGCTCGGAGAGTTTTGAACAACTCGCTTTTCTGGGAAGAGGCAGCAGTGGAAAGGGCCAGGATCCCAGCTAGGCAGGGAGTATTCCCTGCAGGCAAAAAGCTTGGCAGCCTTTTCACAGAAGGTGGCAGGTCTGCAAATGAATTCACCCCAGCGCAACTCTATCAAAGTCAAAGCAAAATAACCCCTCTGAGGTCAACTGAGTAACATCTGGGATGCATTTGGCTTACTGAAGCTGTCTGTATTAAAAATAAGCAAACAAACAAACGTGCCAATTAACCCTGCTCCCCTCAACAGAAGTACGTGTTGCAGGGTTAACTTTATGGGTTATTTTATTTAAGGCTAGAAAATCAGCTTACTAGCCCCAAGCAGAGGCTGGTTCTGCATTTAAGATCCAAGCCAGGAAGAAGATGGTTGGCTTTGATTCCTCCTGATCCCTGTCCAGAAGAAGTTGTATCTTAGTTTATTAAGATTTAAGGGTCCAGGCTTGACTGCTAGCCCGGACTCAGGAGTTTCCCTTAGAGATTCTTTATGTACACTCATTTTTGCATATAGCTAATAAAGAGCCGTCCCCATATTTTATGATGGCTGCTCCTGATTTTATGAACGGGAGAGAAAAACATCAGAGGCTGCCTGGAACATGCTAAAATAATGTAATCTAAATTACACTTCATGGTTTTGTTTTTTCTTTTGTTGTTGTTGTTTTAGGTTTCATGGGATGATGAATTAGATATCACTTCCTTACCAAGATCCCCATAGATGCCATATCTTCATCTCCTCATTCGATGTTCACAGTTTAAATATCTCTACTTTCTATCAGGCCTTCTTTCAATCAAGTGACATTGTTGGGATTCAGAACTTAAATAATTATCTCTGCCTATGAATGCACACACAAGTGAAGCAATTTACCTACAGAATAACGTTATTTCCCATGTAACTTTCCCTACATCATTGATGAGAGGCAGTGTGATATGAGCTCTTGTGTCAGGGTACCATAAAACTCCTCTTCCAAATAGGATTCCCCCAAAATGTGCACAGATGTTTATGGTGTTGAAGAAATTCTACTGTTTCGATGGGAGAAATGTAGAATCAAGAGTGCTCTGATCAAAGAAGATCGGCCTCTAGGAGATGTGAAACACCAGGCACCTAAAATCAACATCCAAATAGGGGGTGAGGTGGTGATGGGTTTACGGTTGGACTTGATGATCTTGAAGGTCTTTTCCAACCTTAATGATTCAGTGGCAGGTTAACTATCTAAACTGAATACAAGACAGTCTTCATTGGTTAAAACGCCTTTCTCTGAGCTGTGACAGAAGGGACAAAAGGGAACTTTAACAAACGGATAAAATATAAAATGAGATAGCAGGATTTCCCCCCATGAACTCTAAAACAAAAAGAATTAGGAACTATAATTTGCTTTGGATTATTTTAACATATTACAGTCCACTGAATTCAAATATTAGATGAATTAGGGAGAATAAATCCAACCGTGGTTGTTAAGCATGTTAGTCCAGATGTAAATCTAGGAAGGAACTTAAATTTAGGCTTGGCCTAGATGATCTCCAGAGGTCCCTTCCAACTCCTACAATTCTGTGATCTCTCGTGGTCCCAGTCTGTACCGTAGCCATATGCAAAGCAACTGCAGCACGCTAAGAAAATCAGGCATTTTTTCTGGCATCACTTGTTTCCTATTAACAGTTAGGCAAGGCTTGGAGGAAGAAGTCATGCTTTTTATTAAGCCAATGATGAATTAAAAAAAAATATCAGACTAGCTTTCAAGCTTGAGTTCTTTTTCAGGTTTGAAATAAAAGCAATAATTGTCCCTGCTACATGGAAGCCTGAAAACAATCGCTTGCAGTTGAGTTGATCAGGTCAGTCAGGGCATCGGAGAGTGCTGATGGCTGGTACTCGTAACAGAGAGGGAATGTTAGGAAGGTGAAATCTATCTATAAAAAGATATGTTAGTTACGGAGGGGAAACATAAAAAACCTGTAAATCTATATTTGAATCCATTCCTTTCACACCATTTTTACTGGCTGAACAATCATTTCTAATAACAGGTTTTAAAATGTCTCCCTCTAACCCAGACTATTACTAAAACTTTTTGGAAAATCGAATTTCCATCCCAGGGGAAATGCCAACATTTCTACTTTTTGTTTTTCTTCCAAATTGGAACACAGAAGTGAAAATCTGAAACTTCTTGTGAAATGGCGTTTCCAAAAGAGCTCTAGTTGGAAATACTGAAATATTTCTCGTCAATAACATTGGCTCGGTGCATTTCGGCACTGTAGGATGGTTTCTGGTTGATGGGCTCTGATCGTTTCATTTTGACAGTGCCGAAGATTTCACTTCAATAAGACATCAGTGCTTTGCATCACGATAACAGCATGTTGGGAGATACTAAAGCCATCACCAAACATAATTTTAGAAGTCAGTACACAATAAAACAAAGGAGCAGTGTATACCTGCATTGGGCTCTGTCTGATCAGATACATGCACTCACAGTCCTAAAGGAAAGGACAAAATTGAAATGAGAGATTCAAAGTTGCAGGAATGTCTTTTTTTTTTTCTCATTTCTTCACAATTTCACAGAAATTGAGCTACAACCACCAAATATTTGGTTTTCTCTGACGCTGCTTTTGCCAACAGAAGATGGTCCCATCCAAAATTTTCCACCAGTCCTGCTCAGAACATGCCTTGGCCCAGCAGCGCAGGTAGGCACGGAGCCAACTCTGGGGAACCTGTGGACCAATGTTGGCCTTGCGTGGATGTCCAACAAAAACCAAAGAAGGAAGCATGATTAGCATCAGATCCCTTGGACAGCCAATATCTGTGCTCAAAGCCACCAAGTGGGCAGAGGCTGCTCTGTATATTGTGAAACGGAGTTGTGAGAGCAGCCTTGTGGATGTGTTGGGTTGGGTGAGAACATGGCAGTGATGTCCCATGGCACACAGTGTGCAATAAGAAGCAACAAAGCATCTTTGTGCACCGTTAAGGGTGAAGAGTAGTTCCTGGATGATGCTTGGAGTGGTGAAAGTTTAGTCCTTAGCAGAGCTGTACCATACAAGTTTGAGGTCTAACTTTTTTTGTTGTTGTTGGAGAATAAGAACTTGCAAAACCTAGTGCATGACCTGAGTAAGTTAATAGATGCACAGAATGGCAAGGCGACCGCTTCCTACCTCCACCCTTGTTCTGATTCATAGATTCATAGATACATTAGATTGGAAAGGACCTACAAGATCATCTAGTCCAACCGTCCTCCTGTCACCATCCCTACCCACTGAGCTACTAAACCAAATCCCTTAGCACCTCATCTATGATGATCACAATTCACTCAGACAGGTCTCCTGCAGCTCTCATGGTGTTTGGGAAAAGAGAAGAAATGGGACAGAGAATGGGACACGCCATTTCTATGAGCTTTCTTCTTTTATTCCCACATGGAAAGAAGGATTTGGCTGGGGAGGTGAGAACTTTGTTCTCACACTCTGCAGGCTGCAGCTCTTCTGTCCCATGTCTTCACACATGGCTGCAGCCAAGCTGTCCTGAGGATAGGGAGGAGAGCAAGCTGCAGCCCTCCAGTGGGGGTGAAACACGTCCAGGAGAACCATGGGAGTAATTCCACCAAAAAGACATCCAGATGGCCCTGTTTGTTGCCGACAGTTCTTCAGGCACGGCTGAAAACCAGAGTCCGTCTGTCTGCTCCATTCCTGGACTCCTCATGAGCTAACACCACGGAGCTGCTCCCAGCAGGTTCTGTGTTCCCATCAAACCGCTTCACAGGGCTAGCAAGACCCAATAAAGCTATCGTTGCACCCATCCATCTGTCATGGGGCAGAATTAGCTGCTTCTAAATGATGCTTGCTAACGATGCTGCCCTGCTTGGACCTTGAACCTGGCTGCTAGGCTTTAGGGGAGCAGCTCAGTAGGGCACGATGCCCTGAACTGGGGTAGAGCCCCATGCAGAATGATCTGGAGATCAATACCATCCAAGGACCAAAGAACAGAAGAGGAGGAAGCATGAGGTGCCCCAAAACCTAGCATCAGCCTTTGTCCCCAAGTGTTCAATAGCACCACGGATCCCCCTGCAAGAGCCACGCAACCCAGGCCTCCCCACTGCATGAAACCTCCCAAAGCTGTGCCAAAACTCCAAGCCCTTCATGGCACTGGGTTTACATTTCGTCGAGGGCCTAACACGTTTTCCTTCCCTCCCCCTTTCCCTGGGGAAATGGCTGTTTGGATCATTACTGTCCTTAATTGTTGATATATGAGAGCACATAGCAAGGGTTTGTTATTCTTGGACGGGGTGGGAGGTGGACCTTTCCAGCAATGTGTCAGGGCTCGGTGCATGGAGCAGTGCTTCTCGGGGCCCTTTGTCAGAGGCAGAGCTACATTTCAGCTGGAGGCCATTTGGGATGCTAGGATAGGTTTGCCAGAGGGGCCAGGGTGTGATCGCTTGCACCCCTCAATGAGGAATGGCTATTTTGCTGTTTCAGGGGCGGACTCAGGCATCTTCCTTTTGTGGGGAAGGGAAATTGTGGATGCATGCAGGTAACAACAGGTGCAAGCCATCAGTCCTCATCTTCCCTCCCTCCCACTATGTGCATTTCTCCCCAGATGAAGGTATAGTTAAAAGCAATGTGGAAATGTGCCCCCTCTTCTTTCGGGGAGGTATCGTCTTCCACGTCTCCTCTGTCCTTCAGCTGTTTGGTACTATAGGCTTGGTGCATCCTTAAAACCAAACACAACTTCCTTCCTTCATTCCTTCCCTTCCAGCTTGCATAATTCATGCCTAGAGCAGACTTCCTTTGTAACTCCTTCTGATAAACAATCTTCTGCTCCAAACAGAGATGCGGAGGTACGTTTGTTGGCAATGCTGCCCAAGACAGGGGGATTGGAGCTTGATGATCTTTAAGCTCCCTTCCAACCTAAGCCATTGTATAAATCTACAATTTAGAACAACAGCGGGTTTGAAATCCTTCTCCTTCTCTGTATGTCTTGTAGGAAGCCTGAGCACTTCCACTAATAACAACTTACAAAGATTGCCTGCATTGTTTTGAGTATTCTAGATGGCATCAAATCAAAGCGCTCTAAGACTTCTCAGACAGGGGCAGATAGGCGAGAATATGTCTGTGCACGTCATCTATACCTGCAGTGATAAGTACACAGTGATAGTGGATAGTGTGTGTAAAGGAATGGCTGAATGGATGAGAGAATAGACAGATGGATAGATGAGAATAAACGAGAAAGGAAGACAGACTCTGAGTGGGTAAATAGCTAGATCAATGTCCTGTTATTTAGTCTCCAGTTTATACTACGTTATAAATACTGTCTTTGTTTCACTGGATTTTGGAATGATGAGGAGAAGCTAATTCAGAATTTTCTGGAGGGTGGGAACGTTTGAAGCAAATATCCCCAGTGGGAACATCGTGGCTGTGTATTGAGAACAGCATGGCAGGGCACTTTAAGGAGCTGAGCTACTTAAATAGCTCTTGGAGCCAGGTTCTCAGTTGCATCCCCACGATACAGCCCCTTCTCACAATGTCTGTCACTCCCTGGATGCACTATAGACATCTCAGCACTGCTGAAAACCAAGGTCTTGGTGATGATTAATAACTAACAGATTTTTTTCCACCAGGGGAAAAAAACAAAACAACTCACAACAATTAGGATGGGTTTCCAGCCTGTGGGCGTTTGCTGGGTCTGATGATCAGAAGTGTAAACAATACTAAAATAATGTCCCGCTGCCCCCTGGGGCTTTCTGGGGAACAAAGTGTCCAACTTGCTTCCATTTCAGGGTAGGGGAGAGGCGGTGCTGTTCCTTACGGTGAGGACAAACATGCATGGAAAATAACAAAGAGAACCATACTCAGGGAAAAAAACTGTAGAGACGAAGGAAAGTGCAACTAGAGAATGGTCAGACCTGGGGTAAAAAGTGGTCTTTAGCCTCCAGCAGAACGTGTCTTGGGTGAGTGAAAAGCAGCAGGATGCTCAGCATCGCTTTCCCTGGTCCTATCCCAGCCACCATGAAAGCGGTGCTCTGCAAAGACCGTAGAATCATAGAATCACCAAGGCTGGAAAAGGCTGACCAGCTACCACCACTATTTCCCCACTAAACCATGTCCCTTAGGACAACATCTAAACATTTCTTGAACACGACATGAGGTGGGATGGCTTGAAGGGGCTTTCCTGCGTGATCCTGGCAAAAGAAGGTCTTAGAATCACAGAATCGCAGAATCTTTTGAGTTGGAAGGGACCTTTAAAGGTCACCTGGTCCAACTTCCCTGCAGAACCCTGCTTGCATATATTCTTCCCAAATGGCACTTGCATCTCTGAGGGTTGGTGTCCTTCATAATCTGTTTGATGATTTGTTAATTGATGAACTCAGATTCTGTGTGTCTGCAAAGCAATGCTTGAGTGAAATGAACACAGCGGGTCCAGTGGGTCACCAAGCTCAGGAATGAAATGATATAGACAGAGGAGAGAACAGGGACAACGTGTAAACAAAGATTCTGAACCACTCCTGCAGTGAGAGCTCGTGACTTTGATGACCTGAAGTTGTAAAAGTCCATGTAATCCCTCTGTCCCATCTGTCTCTCCTTCTGTTTCTGAAAACTCAGTGTATTCATTCCAGCTTTCACACATGTAATAATATACTCTCAATATTATGCCTTTATTCATCTACCTAACACATGTTGCTGTTCTATCTTATCTATCTGCTTGCATGGCAATTTTCAGTAGCAATATTGCTCAATGAATTTTAACTAGCCCTAGTCCTCTTCCAGCATAACAGTTGAGAATCAGAAGCTCCACAGCAAGCCCCTCACTTCTGCAAAATGTGTGGTAGGAAGGTAGAGAACCTGGAAACTACAGACGCAGTGATTATATTTACGCCCATTTACACCAGCACATCCTACAGAGTCGTAGGGCCAGTTCAGCAGCACTGAATAGCTGGCATGTGATCTTCTCGGCCATACCACGTCACTTTGTGGGCAGTACTTTGGACTGGTTTTAATCAGTTCCTGTGGCTTCATTGCCCAGTGGTCAGCAGCTCTGTTCTGGTAAGCCACGGGTGTCTTATGGCTATGCCAAGGGAACACGTCAGATGTTAGGCATTGAGGCCATGCTGTTCATGCCTGATCTGATACTGATCCTGGTGATTCCTGGAGCCAAGCTTTCTGCTGTAGATATCACAGTTACCAACCCCAACAGCAGTGTCTCTATCAAGGAAGCTGCCCTCCATTGCAACGTTGGATTAGTAATGCATTATGGGTAGGAATGACGGGACTTACTCCACCTGGCTTTAGATATTTAGGGTCCTTGTGCTTTAGAAATACATTTTCACATTAATGGGCTCAGAAAAACGGCTTGAACAAGCAGTCCACCTTAACAGCAACCACAGCTCATAATGTAGGCCTTACCTTTCAAGTCAGATCCATGCTTGTTTATACTAAATAAGGAGCAAAACTGCATATTTCCAGGAACAAGGGCAGTTTAACGGGATTTAATTTAGGTAATCAGCTGGAACAAAAAGATGGGAAGATGAACTCGTCCATTGTATTCATTTCTGCGCTTTGGCAACCAACCAACCAACCAAGAACCTGAGTGTTGTTTGTTTAACCTCCTGGGTCTGTAGTTTTTCGTCCCCCGTGAAATTGCTAGTATTTCCAGCTTCCAGCTGGTCCAGGAATACCCAGGAGAGGAGAGGGGTTCTTTTTGTGGGGGTTTTATTGTTTGTTTCTTTATTTTTTTTACCAGAATTTTGGCACATCTACCCCCAGTGTAGGCCTGAACTGAATAGCGTTGGGGTACCATGAATATTATGGAGCAAAAGAAGGTTGTTCAAAATTTTTCAGGCCTCAGATATGGTTTGCTCTTGATTCGTTTCATATTTTATGCAAGTTCGGACAAAGAGATGACTCTTCTCTTGCAACAAAAGTACTCAATTCTTATGAGCATGTTCTCATCTGAAGGAGTTGAAGTGTTATTCTCAGCTTTGAGATTGTGTTCTCAGTCTAGAGGAATCCTTCCTGTTCTTGAAGACAACTTCGTGGCTGAAGAGCTCATCAGGAATTAACAGAGAATTACTCATCTGTGTGGAGAGAGAGCAAAATGACTGTGAGCTAAAGTACCAAAGGAAATAGGCAACAATTTCGGAGTAACACAGGATACCTTTTATAGTGGAGCCCCAAACTGACACTTGGCGAAAGTTTGTTGAGAGTGGAAAAAGGAATAATTGGGAATGTACCCCATAAACAGGTGCAACTATGATTTTTATTTTATTTTTTTTTTGGTGAGAAGTTTTCACAGCTGCCTTTAAAGTCTTCGGTGTCAACATCTTGGTGAGCAGATGCTCTTGTGAGATGGATGGCTGGTCTGACCCGACAGGGAACAGTGATCTTCCCTGCATGATAGGCACTCAGAAAATGACCCATTTATGACCAAAAAAGTGACTTTTGTGTAGATTTGTATCAAAAGGTTTATTTTTCATCATTAAAAAACCCAATGAAATGGTAGATTCCAAAACATGTGGTATCTTTTTCAGCAAACTTCTAGATTTTAGGAAGAAAAAGGATTTTTTTTCTTTTTTTTTTCCATGTATTCAGTGACAGTTCTGAGCTACGCCCTCTCCTTTTCCTCACGTTCAAGGTTCGTAGTTACTGATAGCAATTTCCAACAAACTCGTAGAATCGTAGACTGGCCTGGATTAAAAGGACCATAAAGATCATCTCATTTCAAGCCTCCTGTCATGGGCAGGGTCACCAACCACTACAGCAGGCTGCCCAGGGCCACATCCAGCCTGGCCTTGAATGCCTCCAGGGATGGGTCAACCCGTTCCTGTGCACAACTCAAAAGACACCTAAGGCATTTGAAGGACCACGGCTTCATTTCTCTGAAATCATTTTCTTGTTTTTCTTATTGTCTAGAAGCTTTTCTCATTCTGTGTTTTATCTTCTTCTCTGCTACACCTGAAGTCTGTTGGACTCATGCAACCACTTTACTCCCAGAGATGTCTGTGGTCCTCTCCTTCCTTCTGGCTTCCCAAATGACCTATTAACTGACTTAACCAAAGAAGCAGCCTTCAGTTAAAGTGTATTTTTTTCTATTATGTTGTGTGTATTTTACCTATTGGCTTTCCATAATATAAAAAGAATAAGGAAAGAACTTCGACCAAAGCTTACATTTTAAGTAAGAATTGCTGTTTTCACTGGGAAAAGAAAGTTATTCTCTCTTTGTTTGATCCAGAACTTCACTGTTCTGCTGCTCTTTGCCAGCAGTAAACCATTCCCACTGATTAATTTGTATTGTGCACCGACAAGCCTTAATATTTCCTTGCCTCCTGCTCCAAAGTTCCATTTTAATTGATAGCCAAGGCAGAGCAGTCTGCTTGGTGCTACAGGTAAGAAATAACTTGCTCTGGAGGAGGTGATGTTAGGTGATCTGATGGTTTCTTCCTCATTAAAATCTATGGATCCACACTGTAAGGTTTATTCCACCTTTTTGGATCGTCAGCATAGGTTTGCAATGCTCACAGACCTGTAAGTTGCACCTTATCCCCCTGAATTTTCTCAAAACTGCTTGTCTTCTGTTCTCTGCTTCAAAATTCCACATAGCCTGACATGTTCTGGTCCCAGTGAGAAGAAGAAACAGCAAAAAAGCAGAACCAGCTGTAGAAAATTAAATAGAGTGCAGCTTTCCCAGATTCCAGGAGATATTCCTATCAGTTTCCTTGCTGCAAAGACAACGCTTAACCTGTGATCTTCACTATCCCATATCGGGAAAGTTGGTATTGGGATCGAATTCCCAAAATCAGGCTGACTCTTGGGTACAAGATGGCCTCACAGACTCAGAAGTCTTCAAGCAATGGTGAAATCTGCATCCAGAATGAGGCCCAAGCCACATTCCTCAGAGCTTCTCCTAATTCCCTTGTCCTAATTAGCAGGACAATAGGACATCCCACTGAGACATTCTCAGGGTGCAAAAGCCAGGCTCCAGATGTTGCTCAGCTAGGTGATGGACAACTTAAGAACGGGATTGAGAGAGAAAATGAGCTGCTGGGTGGCTGCTGTTCATACACGCTTTCAGAATTCAGGGAAATTTGCTCCTCAGATGATTTGTGTCCACTGTGTGCTGTCATATCTTCTCATGAAAATGACGTTTCAAAGCCCTTGGCAACCTGACACCACCATGTAAGCATAAGAGCAAAAGTCTTCTCTAATTTCTTGGAGACCTTGAGTTAGCCAGGATACGGAAGACAGGAAGGCTCTGTTAGAAGGAAATATTTCATCCTGTAAAGGGGAAGCCATAAGGAAAACAGAATGCATTTACCTTATTGAATAAAAGTGTAATTAGCTGGAAGGAAATGTGAAAGGCGTTAAGAACAAAAAAGAAACCCTTTTTCCTGAAGTGGGAAGACCACCAATAGTCACCAAAGGGGAGAGAATTTATGATAGTGTGGGGGAGAGTCTGTTTGGAGATACTTTAATGGTAATTTTTAGGAAGAATTTACAAGCATACTCTGCTACCGAGTGGAAAAATACATTGGCCACAAAGAAATTGCTGTTTGCCAAGCCTAATGATTCATTTCTGAGTCATAAATAATAGGTCCCTAATGACAAAGGGTATAAGAGTGGTCGTCTCTTGCCAACTATTTATTAGAAAATAGAGCTAAATCATTAGCTGGGAGCTCTCTTACCGGAAAGCTGAAACCACATTTCTCTATGAAAGGTCATAAGCTATTTCCACAAGAATTTAGACAAAACATTATTGCATTTTAAATCTTTCATCTTTAGCACTGAAAAAAAAAAAAAAAAAAAAAAAGAAACAGGGGAAAAAAAAAGCAATCGGTTCACCAGAGAACTCCAATTTGTCATGGGGCATCCCTTGAGACCCAAAAGGGTAAGTAAAGAACAGGGAGCGTTTGGAAACACCAACAGCAGTGTCTTTGAGGGAATGGAAATTAATTAGCTTCACCCCCTTTGGAGACCCTCCCCACCCCAGCCTGCATCCTACTGCTGCTACTTGGTAGGAAGGTGCAGTTATCAGCAGAGCATGGGGAATGCACACAGCCCTTGACCTCAAGGCCAACGAGGGTTGATTTTAACCATTTGATATCTGTTCAGGTTGGATTTTGTCTCAGAAATAGTGGCAGTGCCTTGGAACAGGCTGCTCAGGGAGGTGATGGGGCCACCATCCCCGGAGGCGTTTCTGAATCGTGGAGATGTGGCACTGAGGGACATGGTCAGTGGGCCTGGTGGGATGGGTTGAGGTTGGGCTTGGGGACCTTAGAGTTGTTCTCCAACCTTAATGATTCTGTGATTCTACGGTAAATTTGCATTCAAAAATGAAGAGGAACCAAGAAACAGGGGGACACAGGCTAAGCCACCTGTATGGTTGAAGCAAGATGTTCACAATGACTCGTCCTGGAGAGGAAGTCCACCTGGAGAGATGAGCTGCTTGCTCACTGCTCTGAAGGCAGAGCGCAGATCTGATGTCCTGCAAGGGACTGGAGGAAATCTGTGAGACTGTGGCACAGATATGGAGAGCAGCTTGGAGGACTCAACTCTCCTCCCTTCCACTCTGCAAGTACAAGACATGGGCACTGCCCATCCCAGCTCCTGCATGCTGTGTGCAATGTTTGGCTTAAGCAAACGCATCTGAAGGGATGTCTCCATCTTCAGAGTGATCACTCCCTAGAGCTAATCAACAGCAGCATTTAATTGCTTCCCATACATCACGTTTATTATCTATGACTCAAAGGTATTCTCGGTTTCCACTGTGAGAAAAAAGAGAACTGTTAGCTCTGCGTCGTCAGTGACACCGTTCTGAAGTTCAGCAGGGTTCTGTCCATAGGTGAGAGAATTTTTAATTGAAATGTCAAATAAAATCAAGGTAAGACCTGACTTGCCAGAATAGGAAAATGAATGCACAGTCATCTTTGGCACGGTCTCTCCATCCTTCATTTTGAGGCTGGAATGTTGCAATTATGTGTGAAATAGAAGTTCAATTTTTAGAGAAAAGTTCTTCAGGATGAGGAAGATTCATTACAACATGTAAATCGTAAACCTATAAACTAAATATGTATGTACGTATTTCTGATTTGTAGAATATCATGGAATCCTAGAATTATAGAATCTTATAAAGGAAGCTTTAGAAGCCATCAGTCTCATTCCCAGTGATGAACAGGAACACCCACAGCTCCTTCAGGTGGTCAGAAACCTGTCCTGCCTGACCTGAATGTCTCCAGGGATGAGGCACCCACCACCTCTCTCTGCAACCTGTGCTGGAGCCTCACCACCCTTAGCATAAAAAACTACATTCTTATACCCAGTCTAAATCTCCCCACTATTACCTGTCAGTGTTTTTATATAGGAAGATGAAGGGAGGGTGGAAAAGATCCCCAAGTCCAACCCCAACCCATCCCACCACGGCCACCGACCACGTGTCTCCCAGTGCCGCATCTCCATGGCTCTGCAACACCTCCGGGGACGGTGACCCCACCACTCCCTGAGCATCTGTGCCAGTGCCTGACCACTCTCTGGAGAAGTTTCTTCTTCATATCCAACCTGATCCTTCCCAGTGAAGCCATCACCTCTCATCCTATTGCTGTTTCCCAGGAGCAGAGGCTGATCCCCAAGCTTCTTTGATGTCATTGTAGGGACCATCTTCCTCTCCTGAGGACATGTGCGTCCTAAACCTGCCTGTTTCCACCTTGAGAGCAAAGTGCAAACTGCAAGCAATGAAATGTAATTGCCACGTTCAAAAACCACGGGAAACCCTGTAAATCTTTGAGGAACATTTTCCCATTGATGGAGCTGCTTTTTTTTTCTGGTTAGTCCTGAACGTTCTTCATGGAGCTGAGGGATCTGCCAGAGCTTTATGATCATTCACAAAGAAAAAAGCTGAGCGTGGCCCTGGTGTTGGGTGATGCTCAGCTTTCTCCTTTGCGCAGTAAATTGCTCTGCCCCTGCCTTGATAAGCCAGCTTGATTTGGCCCAGCACTGCCCCTGCCTCGGTGTGATTAGCCAGAGCCAAATGCATTTGCCACGGCGTTTCACCGTACAGAGACACTAAACTCCCAGTGAACTCTGAGGTTTCAGCCTTTAAAGAGCAAAAATCAGAGGGCCATAATTCACTGGAAGGTAAAAAGTGGAAGCTGGTGAGCATTACTGTGGGGCTTCTGCAGAACATCTGAGCACAGAGCGCAGGAAAATGAGATGAATGCAGCACCCTGCAGACCCCAGGGGGACTTCAGGGAGAGGGACGTTATCACAGACAAGAATCTATAGAATCTAGGCAGTTCCATGGTTCCTTAGAATAATTCGATGATTCGATGATTCTAGCCTATGATCATGTCATCCCAGTAATCAGCAAAAAGACGTGGGACATATTACCGAGCCTTCCTCCCATCTCTTCTTGGATACTGCGGAACATGGAGTGCTGTTTTAGGTGCTCCAGCTCCATATGCTCCTCACTCATATCTTTGATGTTTGCCTACCCAAATACTTGTAGATTCCCAGTATTCCTATCTATGTTAATGCCTGATGACTGTGCATGTATCTATCCCTCCCCCTTTGCACGGCAGCAGGCGTTTCTGCTATTTCGATTCCTATCAAATCTTCATCTTTCTCCATTAAAACCACTCATTATCCCGAACTCTGCATCAGGAGCAGGAAGAAATGCACTCCAGAATTGACCCCACAGAGATATTTTGCTGTTAGAATGGGTGTGAAGAATTAAAATATCTGAAGGGAAAAATGACACTGTTCCCTGAGTGGAAGGAGTGATCTCAAAAGGAATAAATAGAAGTCAGCTCATCAGATCAAGGTTTTTACTTCTGGACTCAAGTGGGAACCCCCAGTCCAAGTGTTGTACTTACGAACCTTGGAGATGCTGTGGGTGAATGAGCATCTGTCTCTCTCTGCTCCTTTGAGTACATAAAACTGAAACACACAGCATCTTCCAGTTTGTGGTCAAGGAAGGCAAGTGATAAAACTCCAACTGATAAGAGTAGAAGGTAAAACCATATTCCATTGTTTTTCACAGCACAGTATTGCCTTGTTCTTCCTACAGACCCACAGGCAAAATCAAAGGCCTAAATTTACACCATGGGAAAAAAAAAAACCACCAAAAAACCAAAAAGAAGGGTTTTATATGACTCTGTTCCAGTCTCAAAATAGATGCATTCTGATTTTTTGAGGTTTCCGTGCCATTACTTCACTGAAGTGGAAATGATCCTCTCTAGCTCAGGATCTTTAAGCCACTATCTCACATCTCTTTGAAAGCTAAACACGATCCTTTGGGGTGTCATGCTTAGTAGCCCATATTTGAGCATTTCTGCCTGGCACGTGTCAGGAACACAGAGCTGGAAGGAGAGCCTTGGCTTGTGGAGGGAACCGTGTCATATCATCTCCTTCATAAGTACATCACGCGCCAGAAAAGCACTTAAACACATGCTTAATTCCCACATACGTCAACAGGACACGCTCATGTCCTTCCCTGACTCATGCTCTAGCTAGATATGTGCTTAACTGCTTTTCTGAACCAGGGCCATAGGTATTTTGGGAGCCCTGCTCCGTCAGAAGCCACGCAGCCAGATCCCGCATTAGGTAATAGCATAGGGCAGTACCAGACAGCTGCTGCCTCCCACAAAAACAAAACTGCTGCATTGCTGCACGTGGCTTAGCAAAGCAGAGAGGTGGGAGGACAAACGGCAGTGACAAAACCAGTCAAAGCTGATGTGCAATGGTTTCTGCTTTGCAAGGAAGAGCGTTGTGCCAGGACTGGAGGGGCTTTATCCTGGACCTCGACACAGCAGGATGGTGGCTCAGGTTTCCCCGCATGGAGACCAACAAGATCCCGGTTACTGAGCAGGAACTGTCATTCTGCCCTCCCCATGCAGCTCTCAAAGCCATTGAGGACTGTGAGGAAGTACATGTGGGAATGGTGGCAAGAGAATAGCTCATGCTTATAGGCTTATAGGTTCATAGGTTCATAGGGTTGGAAAGGACCTACAAGATCATCTAGTCCAACCATCATGCGTCGTGTGAGTACCCCGCAGTCATGAAATAGGGCGAGCTGGTGCGTGGAGAAGACCAGATGTCACCAGGCTGATCTTTGTTAGAACCGAGGAAACACTTTATCATGGAACTGTAGAACCACTGAATGGTTTGAGTTGGAAGGAGCCTTCAGAGGCCATCCAGTCCCATGCCCATGCAGTGAACGGCCCACAGCTCCATCAGCTGAAGCATCTTCAGCTGTCGGATTTCCCTTCAAATATGTCATGCTGGAAAGCTGACTTTTATTTTCTTGGGTAGAAGTAACAGACGTGTTTCACAGGCACTTCATTTTGGAAGAAAACCTTGAGAAAAGATCAGGCCATGCTGAAATGTCCCTTGTTAATGCTTTCTGACCAAAGTATTTAAATCATTCACTGCGAAATGGGATTCTTTAGTTCTATTTTAGCTTTCAGTGTAGAAATGTTTTACTTTTGTGACATGAGATACCTATATCCACATCTAAAATAATCAACAAAAAGGCAGAAATCAGAAGAAAATGGCTTATTTGAAATGCCTGAATTAAAACAGTGCTTTCTCCTTTTTCTTTGCAAGCATTTATAAAATTCTTCATTTTTCTTCCCCTATTTCTTTCCAAACCACATCTCAGACACTCCAGCCCCAGCCAGAACAAAACTTATCCTCTCCACACAACCCTTTCTACTTCTCCAAAGCCATCTGGCCTGCAGGAACATGGACATACTGCCTCATTCCCTTTCAGCCTTGGTGTATTTTATGAATTATTCATGTGATGGGAATCAGGAGCTCTTCAGCACCTTATAAATATGAAAACATACCGAGTTGCATTGTTCTATGCACACTAGGGAGTGGAAACATACATTTTTGTCAGCATATTGGTCCCCTTTTTTTTCCTTTTTTCTTCTTTTTTTTTTTTTTTTCCCCGAGTACATTTTTTATGACTTCTTTGGTGGGTTTGAGTGCATCTGGTCCTGAAATCCAGGAAGAGCTGCTACTGTCGGGTGCTCCAGTGGAGTCCACCTGTTTCAGCCCAGATATTGTAAATACTGGTACAATGGGATGGATCAAAGTCCTGTCAGGGGAGCTGAATGCGGTGTCTTTTTAGTCCCGTCATCGTAGCTGAGATGATAATAGAACAGCGAATAAAAGGAATTGCTGAATTCAAGGTCCTGTCTCTTAGACTCTTGAGGTTAAATGGTGAATTGGTAGTATAGTTGCTGGGAGAGGCTTCAGTGGGGGTCAGGATTGCTTTGTGTTGTGCTTTTTGCTGTCACTGGGGGACGTGGGCTGAAGGAGAAGCTGCCCTGGGCCTGTGATCAACATCTGAATGAACTCTCTGGTGTAAGCAGATGTGCTATGAATGGAGGAACCCACTACAATAGCTGTTTGTGTCACCCTTTACCAAAGGACTTGTATCTAGAGATTGCATTTTATTGCTGGATGGAGAAACAAAGGATGGAGAAAAAAATCCGCTTTCAGCTTATTTATTCTTCAAGAAAATTCAGGCTAAAGTTGTCAGGCGTACAGGCAGGTCTTCTGTGGCACTTGGGGATGTGGTTAGTCGGGATCGGTGGGGGATCTTAGGGGTCTTTTCCAACCTAGATGAGTCTATGGCTCTATCATTCTTTGATTTCACGCGGCCAAGTTATGGTCGAAGGGCTGGCTGCAATGCTGATGACGCTGTTGGCTGTGGGAAGGATAAGATGGGTCAGGATTAAGGGTAGGCTCAATGGGACCCTGTATGGTCCTTTCATGGATCTCCTGCTCCCACCTCCTGTCCTGGTGTGTCCGGGTATCACTTCATTCAGTTCCAGCCACCATTACTGTCACTTGAGGTGGCACAATGAGGATGAGATGCAGCAGAGAGCTGCTTGCAGGTGGGTGGGAAGGAAGGAAATATTGATGGTAGGTGAACGGTTAGACTAGATGATCTTGGAGGTCTTTTCCAACCTCGGCAAGTCCATGATTCTACGATTCTATGGAAGGAAGGCAGGGTTTTGCTAGCCAATTGCTTCAGCCCAGTGCAGCACTTCTGCCCAGCTACTCTCTGTACCTCTATTTAAAAAAGAAAAAGACAAAAAAAGCAAGAACAACACACCCATTGCTGTGACAGAGCAATCTGGACACCATGCCTCTCCCCGTGAGAACAGCCCACTCAGAGATAGCATCTGTTTTTCCTTAGCAGGGTTTCTGCTTTCCACAGTTTTATATGTGGGGCTGAGAGGGGCACAGTAAGATGCACAGTGAGCCCATGGGATGATCTTTCAAGAGGAGCTGGGATTTGGGAAGGCTCTAGGGAAGGGGAAAGGCAAGTAGAGTGGTGTGAAACCTTCAAATCACAGAATCGTTAAGGTCGAAAAAACCTCTAAGGTGACAAAGTCAATCAATCACCCCAAGCACCAGTGTGAGGCTAAGTGACATTTGCTGCACGTGAGGGCTGCTGTCTCCCATCACCCATCACAGCGGCTCACAGCAGTGCTATTGGAGATATCCCAGCTGTGACCACAGGAGTGGCTTTCGGGTGAGCCTGGCCAAATGCTTGCTGCTGGTTTCAGGTTGAATCTTCTGCTTTAATTGCTCCATGCATGTTAAGCTGGTCCTTGTGCACCAAGAAATGCAACGCTGGGGGGGCTGCCTTCGATTTGGTGCACCAAGTAAAGAGGTATAGAGCACACGTGGTGTGCGAAGCACTCTGGCAGTGAGCGTGTCTGTATGTTTTTATGACCACAGCAAATGCAATATTCTTTCTGCTGGAATTTCAACTGGCTCGTGCAGAGCACAGACAGAAACTCATCGTGCACATCCCCAGCTCTCTGCTGTTCTCCTGGCTTGCCCTGCTGATGCTGCTGATGCTGAGGATCTGGCTGCAGCAAAGGGCTTAGAACTTTTGGGGCTCCCGTTATACTGAGAGGAAAACCAGAGCTGGTGGCAGCTGGCAGAGACAGTGCCAGTGCCCAGGATCTCACAGCTCTCACAAGATAGGAGAAATGCATTAGGCTCTCAAATGCCCCTCTCTTCTGACGTTACGCTTTGATGGTTCTTTTGCAATGGGGAAACTGAGGCAGGCAGTGATGGAGAGATTCACTTCGGTTTGACAGCACAGTTGTGGGAAAGCCAAGCAGAGAAGCTCACTTCTGCATCTTTCTTCAGGGCAATCCCACCTCCTGGTGACCCAGAGGGATTTCCCAGAGAGCTAAAAATGAGACTCAGAACTCGTGGCCATCCTGTAACTAGTGCTAGGGCAAGAGGTGATGGCCTCACGTTGTGCCAGGCGATATCCAGGTTGGATTGCTTCTCCAAAGAGCAGTCAGGCACTGGCATAGGCTGCTCAGGGAGTGGTGGAGTCACTGTCCCCAGAGGTGTCCAAGAACTGTGCAGATGTGGCATGGAGGGGTGGGTTGGGGTTGTGCTTGGGGATCTTAGAGATCTTTTCCAACCCTAATAATTCTATGATTCTGATATACCCAGCTGTGCAAAATCCTTTCTATGTCCCAGCGGGGCCATTCTTGTTTCCTTGCCTCCACGTGAGCCCTGGGGAACTTGCCTCCCTGCCACCTCCTGCCTGATGAGTGACCTCCAACAAAATGCTCTTTGAGCTCCTATACATATATGCAAGAGAAGTGTCTCAATGGTCATGCTGTTATCAATGCTTCTTTACTTTTTCAGATTATGCCATAGACTCTCTGAGGCCGAAGCAGCCTTTTAGGCACTCCGATCTCAGCAGGAGCTTCTGCGTGCTCCAGAAAATCAGCCAACTTGCATAGTGCCGGGATCTGGGCAAGGAAATCTGCAGCCAGCTCAGAATTCAGGGCAAAAGTAATGTTCTCAAATGTTACAGCAAACAGACTCCGATTCTGCCTGCTTTTCCCACTATTCTTTAGATTTTGATGGAGTTTACTCTTTCCAACCTGGACTTTACAGCATTTGACACTTAATTGGAAGAGCATCCAGGGTGGTGAAAAACTCTCGAGCCAAACATTCCCTGGACCAGCGTTTGTAGCCCTGGCTGTGCTCTTTTATCACACCCACACTTGCATTACCTAAGAGGACAGTTAGGCTTGTGGTGTACCAAAGCCACAAAAAGCAGTCAATTAACTTGTTAGCTTGAGTCAATAGAGCAGATTGTAATAGGTTTGGCACACAGGGCAAGTTAACAGCACATCTCCTCTGCTGTAAGCCTTCAGACAGAACTGGAAGAGGAGAAGGGGGACCTGTCTGTCTGTCTCTGTTAGTCTGTCTACCACCATCCCATGGCTTTCCCACTCACTGCCCTCATCTCTTTGAAGGCCAGATTTCTTTTTAAGGCCCTGCCCTGACCTATGAGGCATGTCAGTGTTAATCCTGTCTGTGGGATGGCAGGGTCTCAGCGAACATCTCTGCCCAAGGGCTGTGACCAAAGGGATGCAGGCAAAGCCACAGCCACAAACCTGGGTGGTATAGACCACGTTAGGCACAAATTTGTTTTCTGAAGCTTTTAATTTTTTTTAGCATTTATTATTATTTTTTCTTCACAAGATTTGCTTGATACGAACACTGGAGGATGCAGAGGTTGAGGATGAGAGGCGATGGCCTCATGATGCACCAGGGGAGGTTCATATGGCATATTGGGAGCATTTCTTCTCCAGATGAGCAGTCGGGTACTGGTACAGGCTGCCCAGGGAAGCAGTGGGATCACTGTCCCTGAAGGTGCTCAAGAGCTTTGGAGATGTGGCATGGAGGCACAAGGTCATTGGGAACAGGGTTGGGGTTAGACTTGGTAATCTCAGAGATCTTCTCCAACCTTAATGATTCAATAATTCTATGCAATTAAAACTATACAAAGTCAGGCCAAAATCACTCCGGGGAGCACCCCTGGAACGCTCCCTGCATGTCAGTGTCTGACCCCCACTGCAGTGCTGTTTTGTGAGACAAGGAGGGAGTGAACTGCCTTGGAATTCAATACTCGTGGAAACTTCACTTGTCTGTAGCATCTTCCACCAGATGATCTCAACCCTTTCTGGCATCAAAACCTGATGGAGTGGAATCAGTTTCTAATGAAATGTTTCTTTCTCCTGAAAAAAAAAAAAGAGGAAAACAAGTCTTTGGTGTGCTTTAGAGAATTCGTTTAATTTAATGAATCTTTGTTGAGTGGGAGGCAGTCATCTTTCATTTTAAAAATTGTACCTTTTTTCCCCTCCAATTTTCTGTCTTTTTAAGCTACCACCAGCAGAAAGCATTTCCAAAGGTGTGGGCAACAGGAAGAGGAAAAGGTGTCCTTACAGATATGATCCTCATTTTTAAGGAAATATGTCTGCTGTGTCCTTTACCTTTTCCTTTTGTTGTTGTTATAGGGTTTTTTTTTGTCAAGAGAAATGAGAAACTCTGTAGTGACTAAAATTCCATACAGGAGATGTTAGTGAAATGCTACTTTTCCACACCATTTCAGTGGAAGTTATGAGTGAAGCTCAACCACTGCCATTGCACGTGTGACTAAGAGGGGATGAGCTGTTTGTCCGTGGGATTCAGTGAGCCAGTTCTGAACCAAAAAGTTACCCACGATGACGACAGGACATCATTCACCTCTTCCAGCTGAGGAGTCTCTTGCTCTCATCACTAAACCTCATACACTTATTTCAGCTCTATGGGATGATCTGCCTTTTACCTGTGATAATTCTAAGACATTGAAATAAATAAGCTTGTCTGAAATTAACCAAATATACATTGCCCCTGGATACCTGTAGGCCCATCACAGAGAGGGTCTCTTCAACTTCGGATGGAGAAGAATTTATTTCTCCAAACTGAAATGGTGAGAGGGACCAGAGAAGCAAGACTGGATCCCAAACACAAAGTTTGTGGGGGAGAATGAAGTGATCAACCCCCTTCCAAAGAAGGTATGCAGAACCGCACTGACCTTTGCACTGAAGGCCTCCCATGAGAGCTGTGCTGTGGTTTTCACGGAGGCAGCATTGAGGCCTCATTTCCATCCTTCAAATGGGATTGAACATCTCAGTTTTAGCCCTTGAAAATAGCGTTGCCCATCCAACCTGCTCTTCTGGGCTCTTTCACAGAACTCCAGCTTGGTCTTGAAGGCCAATTAATGGAGAGATTGCCTGCCCACAGAGAAACCTTTCCACAGAAGAAAGCACAGAAGACTGTTTTCTGTGTTATCTGAGGGATAGACCATTGCCTGTTCCACCCCTGATGACAAAGGGCCACAGACCTCCTGGCTATGTCTTTGCCCTGGGCAAATGAAGTCAAGGGGATTACACCCTGCCCCTGATCAGCTCCAAGGAGTAATGGATCAGAGGGAACTCATTAAAAGCTTCCCAGTTCCCACCATTAAAATCCCATCTCCTTGCACTGTGCTCTTCTCTCTCCTATGCTCCTGCCTGATCATGCTCCATCAGGACTCACCTCCTCAATTAGTGATCTTTGTTGCCCTTTCTGCACTGTTCTGCTGATGTGAAAGGTACCTTAATTTCACTGTATTTTTCCGGCTCCTCCGGCTCAAACCTTCCTGTTGAACACACAATGAGATAAGAGCCCAGAGTACATTGCAGCAGTAGGGCTTAGCGCGTGGCTCCAAACATATAACCTGAGTTGCTTTCAAGGATACACTGAGTTTATTTGCATTCAAAACTCATAATGTCATTTACTCCAAGTACCCTCAGAAGTCTTCTGAAAGAAAAAGAGAAGGGGCAGAGATGTTTTTCCATCTTAGTCACAAAGGGAATCTGCTACATAGGTTCATATGTTCATAGGTTTGTAAGGTTGGAAAGGACCTACAAGATCATCTAGTCCAACCATCCTCCTATCACTATCCCTACCCAAGTACTACCCAAGTACATATGACCTGGACTTTAGTATTTTGCTGATCTGCCAACGTACATGCCATCCATGCAAACTAAATCATCCAGAAATGGACCTGCAGATGCCCATTACCTACAGGCAGAAATTAATTTCGGGCGTTCTCTTCATCTCAGTAAGATGTTGCCAGTGTGCTGCGATGCTGAAAGCAATGGAGACAAGTTTGACTTTGACTTTGCCAAGTTGCTGTAAGCAGCAGAGCCCACATTAGCGAGCGGTGTGTGGGGAGTACGGGGAGGCTTTGTGACCACTCCGACCTCTCCACGATGTGTTTCATCTCCAGAGCGGGAGACGGCGGCTGCGAGCAGAGCTATTATCGCTTGCTCCTAATTTATAGCTAAGGGCTGATCCCTAAATTCCTAAAAGCAAGGGGTTAAGATGATTTATTCTCTGGAAACACTTAGAGGCTTGCGCTGAGAGCTTTTATCATAATTACAGATGTAAAGTGTCAGTGTCCATAATTTTTCAAAGAAATTGCACAGGTTACGTTTCTCTTCAAAACATGCCAAGCATTTTATGTGTAAATTTAGTTCTTTAAAAATGGAGATGACTGACAGTCCTGAAAACCTGAATTTTCACTGTCTCCCAAAAAAACATGCTTACCCAGCACCAGCCAGGCCAGACCACTCACAATGAAGGAGTTTTGCTGCTGCAGTTCCAGAATGACTCCATCTGCCTCTCCCCAAACACTGCCCATCATCAGCCCTGGATGTTGTGCCTGCACTGCTGAACGTGTAGTAGGGTGATACTGGGGAGGAAGTGAGCAGCAGTTCAGGTTTCTTCTAGGTGTTATGGTTATGGGAAACTGATGGGTGAAGTCCTAGTGGGGATTTGGGTCTCCATCTGGGACCAGTGGTCTCAATTGCCAGAACCATGGCGGTATGAGATGTACTCATCATCTCATCCACCATGAGAGTAGAGCAATGTGCATGTGGAAATCAGTAAGGATTACCATTGGGCTTTCCTAGTGAAATAGGAAAAAAAAAAAAGCAATGACTTTTCTCACTGTTGAGCTCAGTGCTTGCAAAGTTCCCATCTGGTACAGCTGTAACACATCCGTTTACTCTCCAGGCTGCCTCGATATTTCTATAAATCTAAGGGCCTGTGATATTTTCTTCTTTAGACAACTGCTCAGTCAAAAACTAGTGTTTGCAGTACCAGGAACTCCGCCCTACCCTACCACTTTGCCTAACTGCAATGACACATCTTGGGGAGCTTAATGTCCTCTGGCTTGACACAGTGGTTCACTCATAGATCTCAGGAGAGATTAAGAGGTTAGAAATTTGCTTGAAGACCAATCTGCATTCCTCCTGCTCCAACTCATCCCTTTTATATCCCCGCTTCTCCTTGTTTTCATTCTGTGGAGCCCTAGAAAGGAAGCAGTCAATAAAGCAAAAATCAGGGAGCTTGGAAAAGAAAGACACCCAGGAGACTCTACTGAGGTAGAGATCAGGCTTTGGTGCAGAGGGGTTGGTGCAGACCAGGAGATGCATGTGGAGCAGGCTAGCCCCTTTCCAAACTATAGTAAAGATTTGGGGATCATACAGCCAGGGAAAGACACGCACGGCACTAGCTGCACCATGACATAACTGGGAGGTGTTGGCCACCAGACCATGTGGAGTCTTGGGTAATCTCTTGGTTGAGAGATGCTATGGAAGGCCAAGGAAATTGGTTTTACTGTTTACGCCCATGTGGGAGGGTTGGAGAGCGCACAGTTTGCTTGGGTTTTGGATATTCCTGTCCTCTGCATCTCAGCAGCTCTCTGGTTGCAGTGTTGTTGACCGTGCCCGCGCACTTTCCCACGTCTGAGTTCACCCACTATCTGAGAAAACAGGGCAGAAATAACAAACCACTTCCAGGGGTCTGATTAATTCAGCCCGGTCTGCAGAGGGCTCTGAAACCCTCAGGAGTGGGTGGTTAAAGATGTGATGTTAGATGAGAGATGATTTTCATCACAAGTTTCCTCTGGGAAAATGGTGAAGTTCCTTACCCTCTTTTGCTACTGTTTCCTTTTGAAAGAGTGTATTTCTCTACTTCACGGAATAAATATGTAAAGAACTTTGATATTCTGGAGCTGAGAACCATGTCTACACTTGCAGAGGACAGCTATTGCACTCCTGGCTCTGTTGGCAGGGATTACAGCCTCATTTGGAGCTGTGCTGAAGTCATATAAAACCTCATAAAATAAAAATGTTAAAAGCCCCAAACAAAGCTCTTTATTTATTGTTTGTGTGCAATTAAGACCCTGGCAGAGAAAAAAGCATTACTCCTCAGGAAATTACCTTCTTAAATTCAGGTTAAAACCGGACATCTTGCTGAGAGCTTGTGAATGGACAGTTTCCAAATTCCATCTTCCGCGCCAAAGTATTTCATTCCTGACATGTGAGAGAGCAGTCTGGTTGATGGAGCTGAGGGGTGGGGAGGAGATATCCATCGATCAATATTATAACACTGGTGCATTATCTCCGTGACTGCGGAGGCCGCTGGAGTGATAAACAGAGATTTATGGATCACTGAGGGACGTTTTCCATTAAAGTGCTGTTAGGTCCTGAGTAGGGAACCTGTAAAAATGACATCGTGGCCATCCGTAGCTGTCCTTCCGGGAGGGCTTTTTTGGGACAGTGCATGTATAGAGATGGAATTTCTGCCACCTGATCCCATTGGCTTGCTCTGAAATCAGGCGTCACTGCCACTAACACAGGTTCGTGCATTTGGGTCTAAGGATGGAGAAGGAGTTCAAGCAGAAGACAGTTCCTTTGCCCAGAGCTGGCCTTGTGAGCTCAGCTCCTTCCATAAGAAAGGGAAAAGTCTTGAGGCTCAGTTAGTTAATTGCATCTGGGTTTTCTCTTTTCTATGTTCTCCAAACCTTTGTGGAGGTTGAGCTGTAATCTTTCCCATTAATTGAGCAGAAAGTTGTCTTTGTCTTTACTCAGGAAACTTATACAAACAGTACAAGCGGAAAGGTTGGATGGGATTGGATGAAAAATACATTTGAGATCTTTGAGGAAGACAAGAAAATGACACACACGTGGCAGCATGATCACGTAATCTCTGCTTCCCTGTAAGACGAAGCAAAAGACTTCTTAAATCGTACCATGAGAACGTGATCTGCCCTTCTACACTAGGTTCAACAGAAGCTAAAATATCTAACCTTTCTTTTCCTCTGTTCTAAGCAGTTTTTCCATCCTGATGTTCTTGGTGCATTTAACCTTTGATGGTTTAGCAGCATTCCTCCTACACTGGTGCCTTTCTATCAATGCAAGGAACCTGTTGCTTTCTGACACGCTTCCCTTTTATCTTATCATAGAAACATCAAGGTTGAAAAAGACCTCTAAGCTCAACAACCCCAACCCACCCCACAATTCCCTCTGACCTTGTCCGTCATCGTGGTTCTGGAACACCTTCAGTGACTCCACCACCCCCAGGGCAGCCTGTTCTGCAGCCAACCCTAATGTATACACAGCTCTGCTCTGGCCACCCCACCATGCAAACCACAGCCGACCCACCAGCTGCACTACTTGGACACGGTGCATCAGCAGCACCTGGGTTTTGTGGCAAAGGCAGCCTGCTGTCTCTCCAGACCAAAGAAGGACCAGATCCAAACTGCAGAGATGTGGTCTGCTTCATTTTCTTCCCAGCTACTGTGTGACCTTGGGTTTGTTTTCCTACTCTGCGTGTCCCTCCAGTTTTTCACTCCTATCACTGTAGATGTGAGCAAAGATGATCACTGAAATCTGCAGAATATCAGGCTCTGGCTCCCAGATTGTGCCTGATGCATTTAAGTCCTATTTAAATATACTAAAGCTACTCACACAAACGCCCTCAGGATTCACAGTAGCTATGCACTGTCGATTTACTTATTAGACTATGGATTACAGCAGTGGCTAGAAATTCTTGGAATAAAAATCAGATCAGCTGCCTGGCCTTGCATAATTACAGTATTCTGTTAATAGCCAGTTATTTGGATTTATTAAGAAGCAGAAATAGATTAAAAAATAAAAATAAAATCTAACCCCAAACTTGTTCAATATTTTTCTTTTCCAGGAGCCACCAGTATTCCAAAGCAGATACTTCTCAGAATTGATTTAACCAAGGGACTTTCAACTGTTTCCATTCTGGAAGGTCAGACTGTACAATAAAAATAAATTATTTAACAGAAAAGAGAAAAAAAAAAGAAAAAAAAAAGGAAAGAAATAAAAACAAAACTTTTGGGAATCTTTTCTCATCAGCGTTATGAAATCCTGTTTCCATCTACCACTGAAGAAAACTGCAGTTGGCTGGAAAATATTTGGGTCTTTTCTCTGCGCTTGTATAATCTCAGTGTTGGTTTTTTGTTTTATTTTTTGTTTGTTCGTTAAATATCTGTCAAAAATTGAGAGGAAAACTCTTGTTCTTCTGACAATAATTGGTATGTTTTTCCCACCAACAGAGACAACGCAGCCCGCAGACTGTTCGATTTAATTAGACAACTCTTTTTTTTTTTTGGACCCAATTAACATATCTAATGGGAAATGTGACCAACAACATTCCTCCCCAAACATATTTATTATGTTTAATGGGGCCACGCACCCCTTGCTGAGAACCTGTGATCAAATCTAATCTAGGATCCCACTGTGGAAACTGCCATTTGTCAGCGTCCAGCTCTTGGAGACAGGAGGAGAAGAAAGGGCAGCTGGTGCTTTTTAATTATACTCAAGCTGAGTGGAAAATGCCTTCACTTCCTATAAACACTTTTAATATTTCCCCCACTGGGACAAAACCAGGATTTGGAAGTGCACATCATTTATACTGGGGAAGACTCAGATTTCCCGTCACCTTTATTGACTCGTTGTATGGTTTGAGCTGGAAGGGACCCTTAGAGGCCATCTGATCCCACTCCCCTGCAATAAACAGGGACACTCTCAGCTCCATCAGGTGCTCAGAGCCTGATCCAGCACCAGTGTTGCTGATTTGTGACTAAGGGCTCAATTATCTAGACAGTGACTTCCTCCTGTTCCAGAGAGCATCCTTGAATAACTTCCCTGGGACAGATCTGCTTCTTTTCTTCATTCCCCAAGTCATATCAGACCCTCATGAAGCATAGAGTCAAATAATTCTTGGAGTTGGAAGGAACCTTTAAAGGTCAACTGGTTCAACTCATGAAGCATGACCCATTGTCTGTCCATGACCGTGGTGGACATTCATGATGGACATGCAGCTAAGACTGCAGAATGACGTCACTGTGTTGATAAGGAACAGGAATACGAAGTACTGAGTGATGTGGAGGAAGGTGTATAGAAACTGCTCCCTGGGAGGAAGGGCACAGAGTGCCAGATCGCAAAAGGGAAGGGGAAGAAAGTGACTTGCATCAATTCAGGCTCTGAGCACCTGGTAAAGCAGTAGATGTCCCTGTTCATTGCAGGGGAGTTGGGCCAGGTGGCCTTTAATGGCCCCTTCCAGCTCAAACAATTCTATGATTGTTTAATATCATATAATTTCCTCTGCACAACTCAGGGTGAATGTTTGTCCCGGGGACTGAGAGCGAATGGAGATTCAGAGCATGGTGCATTCACGCGATCAGCAAGCAACCCACGCTCCTTTAGAAATGAGGTTAGACAACACTCAGTACAATAGAGGACAGTAGCAAGCCCCAGGCCCCCATCTGGACCAACACAATGAGAGTGCTTCATTGCATTTCCCAGTACTGCGGCCTACCTCAAGGTTCCAGATTTCTTAAAAACAATAAATAAATAAATAAAGGCCCCAAGCAGGCCAGAAAACAAAGGCCGTGATGAGTAACTCCTCAGGTCCAGGCAGCTTTTTAATGTAATGGGTCTATAATCTGTTTTCATAAACACACCAGTGATCTTTTTGCTCTTTTCAGGACTAAGAAATTCTTTGTCCATCCCCTGCCTGAGCCATCCACGTCCCTGGAACATTCTTGTTTAGTCTCCTGAAATGTTATTAACAACCTCAGCGACAGAGAACCATAAATCCCTGCATCCCCCTGAACTTTACTGCACTCCAAACTGTTTGGATATTCAGTATCAACAAATCATCCCGATAAATATGATTTCTTTGATGGCATTTCATCAAAATAGTTTACGACTCTGACATTTTGAGCGTGGATTTACTGCAGCTGCAGCTTGCACAAGACGGGCGGTCACCTTACTGAAATTCACCTAAGGGAAAGAATGGAAAAATAAAAAGTCACAGCAGCTCCTCCAATGCTAAGTTTAAAGAGATTCTTCTTCTTTCCCACACTTTCTTGGAAAACAGCAGGAGTTTGGGGATCCACAAGACAAACATTGGCTTTGGCTCATCCGAATCATTATGAGGATGGGAGCAGGCCTCCAGCTCCAAGTTCTCAGGCAGATGCAGGGAGAGTTTTCCAGATTTGCTTAGCTCAGGGATGGCCATAGGTGGTTTACCACTTGTTTCCATTGGGAAGTGGGTCGTCTAGTTTGTACGTGTCTGTTGCTGTACTCAACTGCTGCATGGCTGCAAAGAAAGGGAGGGAAAACTTCATGGGAAGAAGCGTTTCTGCCAGAGGGAGGGATATGGTGCCCCTGAAAAGGGCACTGGTAGCATCTCTAGGACATATGTAATGTCCTTGGCACTCGAAACCAACACTGAGCTGGAAAGCAGAAAGGCTAAAAGTAAGCTGGGAAGTGGCAATATGGAAATGAATGAAGGAAGAGAGGAGGGAAGTTTTGTTTAAACAATCAAGAAATGCTTAAGAAGGAAGATAATATACTGCCTACATGTGACAGAACAATCTCAGGAAGAGAACAGCTATTAAATTCAAAGACAAAAGGACGCTTGAGGTAGGCTGCCCATGAAAAACTCAGTCTGGTATCTGGAAGGGAAGGGCTGAAACATCACAGCAGCGGGATTCTGAAGCAGCCTCATTAGGACACACGAGGGCGATAAGGGACACCTGTTTGTTTATGAAGGGTTGCCTGTAGCTCTGTGAAGTAGACTGTGATCAGACATTATGACCTTGGAAGTATTTTTCAGGTTTTGAAGCTTTTGGGTTTTAGAAAGAATTGACTGCCATGCCCAGATGAAAGGAAACTGAGGCACAGAGATGCACATCGTGGAAAAGCTCGGAGTAGGTAAGTCTACATTGCTTGACCAAAGCCTTGTAGGCAATCCACAATACCAGGCAGAATTCAGGACTCTCAGAAATGTGCTGTTATCCAGAGAATAAACCTCCTACTTGAATCAAATCCAGGGGGACTAAATCCAGTTGGAATAGATCGTGGAGGACTTTTCCAACCTTGGTGGGTCTATGATTCTAAATCCAATTGCAGACCCACTCCTTCGTTTCCATGAAATCTAAACAATATGTGCAGAGTCAGAGGAGTGACTCAATACGTTAGGAGGATTAGAATTACAGAATTCTCAGAATTTGGACATTTTAAAATGTCATCTAGTCCAACTCCCTTGCAATGAACAGGGGCACCACAGCCAGATGAACTTGCCCAGGGCCTGATTCCCGCCTTGCCTTGAAAGTCTCCAGGGATGGGGCACCAACCACATCTCTGGGCAACCTGTTCCTGCCTTATGTGAATACCTGAAAATACCTGAAAATACCTGAAAATCTATCCCTAGAGATGAGCTGTGCTTGGGATAGGTCCGGGTGGGTCTGGGGAACTTCCTGTACAGCCATCACCTCTCAACATCACCTACAACCAACAGTGTTTGGTGACCTGTCCTCCTGCATCCTCTCCCTATGACTGCAAATGTGTGCTTGAGCCAAAGAATATTTCTTTCCCCGTTGTCTAATTCTTGATCCTGATCTCTCAGAGCTTGACCTTGAGCAAACAACACTTGTTGAAAAAGGTCATTTTAGAGGAAATAGCTATTTTTAAGGTGTCTTTTAGAAACGTGCTTCAATAATGAAGGTATTTTTCAGGGTTCCTGTCAGTTTTTTTACTTCAGTCATGACAATTTCCTCCTTTAGAGTATCCTGGCTTTAGCACTGTTCTTACAGCTAATGCTGCCTTATTTCTCCATCTACACAAGATAAATCTCTGTCCCTTTAGTGAACTGCAGTGTGATGCTCGGATGCCTGTACGTAGCTATTCCCACCTTTTCAAGGCAGCCTCATCTCAGAAAGGTCCATGGACACAAGGATGGGAAAACTCATTCAAAGGCTTTTTCAGAGCTGCAGGAATGAAGGAAATATGCCTTTCCTTTATGGCAATTATTGCATTTGAAAAGGTACTACTGCTTTGGCATTCAGTGTTCTAAATTTGCTTTGTCCTTCAGCTATCACCCTGTAAATTTTGTTAGTTTTCCCTTTATTCCCACGTGCCCTCCTTGCATATCAGAATCACTTTGAAAAGAAGGGATTGGAGAAGAGAGTCATCAATGAATCCCATGGTAAAATAAATCAACTCAAAATTTAATGAAGGAAAAAGATCTTTTAAGACCCTGGGACTTGTCAAAGCTGTGCCTCCAGTGGTTCACTTCCTAACAGAGGCTGCCTCATCCTTGAATGGAGGGGATTGGGATCCAACTATGCTCTCAGACACCACAGCATTCTACTCAAGGGAAAGTCCATGGCTTGTCCACATTAATCCGTCCTCAGGTTTGACCAGGGAGCAGACTCAGGAGTGAGAAGAGGGGACCAGGCATTGAACTCCCATCAGAATGCAGGATGTATCTGGTGCTGTCAGAGAAACAGGCAGTCTCAACAGTATGGAGTTGACTTCTGGACCATTTGGGCCAGAAACCAGAATAGGCCAAGTGTACATGTCATGTCATTAAATTGATATGGCTCGTAAGGAAATAAAAGACAAGCAGTTCTGAAATTCAGTTGTGGCAGAAGCAAAAGCTCCCCATCAGTAGATATATTGTTGTTTTGGTTTCTCTTCTTGTTTTCTTTCTTTTTCTTTTTGGAGAGAACTCTTTGGCAAAAAAAATCCTGTTTCATCTTCTGATGAACTAGTACATTTGGCTGACGGTGAAATGGACGTAACGTATTTAGATGGCAGAATTGCATGTTTCTTCTTATTAAAATTATTAAATCAGTAACAGCATACTCATGGAGTCAAGGAGAGGATGACCAACAGGTCTCAGGGCATATGCATCAGTAGAAAAATCACTGTGAGCAGAAGGAATGTTGATTCCATGTCATCTTAATAATGCTCAACATTTTTAATATTCATCTGGAAATTTAACCTGTAACCCAGGAAAAAAGTTACAGGTTAAATTTCATAGACCAGGCCTGAAGACCTGTTGTGTAGACCCATGCTCCTGCAGAAGTTGAAGCTGAAAAGTACTCTTCCTCCACAAACTGTTTGCTAAGTCAGAGGAGGGTGTGATGATGGGAGTGGTAAAATATGGGATCTAATCTGTGCACCTGCTGCAATCTTCCCTCTCTCTGCTTGTACAGGAAGCTTGATTTACAGGCGTTGATTTATGCCACCTTTCCACACTGCGGGCTGCTGGTGCACTCTCCTTGAAGCAATCTAAGCAGAATGTTATACGGATGAAGAGAGACTGCATCGTATTTCTGCCAAGCTTCTGGTCAGACAGAGCTAAAAACAAACTCTGGTGGGTTGAGTTCCCTTCTCTTTAATCCCCAAAGAGTTCCAGCTCAAAGTGCCTTTCTGTCACACTCTCAAGGGAGAGTGAGGGGCAGGGAGGGAGTACACAGACCATGCTGTGTCTTATGGCTTCAAAGCTGGGGAATGGTCTGTTGCTCTTTTTTATTTGGTAGTATTACTTTAACAAGCATGATGTAGATGCAGCCATGGTTTACCTCTCTCCACTTCAAGGATCTGCCTCAAAAATAAATAAATAAATAAAAGAGGAAAGCAAGGTTTAATTTCAGTGAGAAATTAAAGCAAGACAGTTTTAGTGATTGGGATAGTGATGACCATAATGGATTCCATTCATAATGGACCAAACACCAGGTCCTGCAGATCTCAATCAGAGCTTTGTCATCATTTTGTCTTCCTCAGAGGAGATGTGGGCCCATTGGTGCTGGACTGGGGGTCCTCTTGAGACTGGTGGCCTTGTCCTTGCACCCGTTTTAGAATCATAGAATCACTATGGTTGGAAAAGACATCTGAGATCGAGCCCAACTGACAAGCCCGTCCCCACCATGTCCACTCAGAGGATAATAGAAACAGAATCGCTAAGGTTGGAAAGGACCTCTAAGATCATAAAATCCAACCACTGACCCATCACCACCTTGCCCAATAAACCAGGTTTCCAGGCAATGCCCAAGGGCAGAACCTAATAGTGAGCAGCTGACCATATTTTTTCTCTTCCTTGTGTGTAGAAAAGTCAGAATCCTGCTAGCTGTTTTGCAAAGGGATCATTACTGCTTTGGGGTAATCAGGGAGGAAGAAGAGTTTTAAAACATCTCAACCAGAAAGCCTTTCTTGCAAGCAAAAAACTTACCCCAGTTTAGGCCCAACTGAATTTGAGTCGGTGCCTCTGTCACTGCCAGAAAGAGAGCAGGAGTGGATATCACAAATGCAACATCAACTCAGGGCTCAAAATAATCGCTCCACAATCACCACAGCGCAGAATGAAGCCGATAACTCATTAGGGAGGAATATGTAGGCAATTAATGTTAATTTCAGTTGACAATTGTAACCTGATGGCTGACTGATGCACCATAATCTGTGCTAAGGAAATAGTTCTCATAGCTGCTTAATTAATGATAAACAGAGCCTTTGTTGTTGGGGTTGTTATAAAAAAGAAAAGAAAAAAGAAGTAAGAAAGAAAGAAAAATCAATGCAGATTTTTCTTGCCACGTGTGCAAAATGTGTTCTGGAGGGCCAGTGCTAACAGACCTTGGTGACAAGGCACAAGCCCGTTGCTTCATCCTTTCATTCCAACGATATGAGATGGAACGTGAAGCATAACGGATGATCTTGTTGTGGGAAGCACCCAGCCCAATGAAACCCGCTCCAAATGGACAGGAAGGGAAAATTGGGCAGGCCTTGCGTGCTGTGCTCTGCCCGGGGTTCCAGAGACGTGCTGACATTGCCTGGAAACTCTTGACACAGATCATTGTTCTGGCTTTCTGCTGCTTCATCATATGTTTCCTGCATTGTCTTTGTTACTTATTTTTGAGCACAGACATGTGTCAGTAAATAAGAGCTCTAATGTTCTGCCTTTTGTTCTTTTTCTGGGTCTGCAAGTAAATGGATTCCCCTCCCAGCAATGATGCAGACATTAGGCTTGCCCCATACACCTGAGTATTCCCAACACAAATCTTATCACGCTCCTGTCTCCTGTACAATTATTTAAGACAATAGCAGAGTTTTGTTTCATTCTCTCTATGGCAAGGGCCTGGAGTCATCACACCAGTGTGCGTGACGCGGATCAGGATATTCCAGGGCTCAATGAAGAGCAAGGCATCAAGGAGGTCCACTGGGAACCTCGTCTTACAGCCAACTTAAAATGTGAAACATCAGAGACAAAAGCAATGACAGTTCATGAATATGGCCTTGAAGCTGGTTTAGAGTCTTCTCGTTAAAGCACAGGTAAAACTAGATGGACCTGAACCATCCATTCGGTCCTGGCTCTTCCAATGACCTCAGTGTCACAAGGCAGCCTTCACCACCCATGCAACACAGTGCGTTTGACACAACCCTGACTCTTGCTTCCCTGTCTGGAAAAGTACCCTCTGACCTCCGCAGTAAGGAAGGGAAGGGGAATGATCTGGCAGATGTGTGGTACTGTGAGCCTAGATTTGCTGCTGGCATGTTGCAAGGGTCCATTGATGAATATACTCTTGCACAGAAAGCTTTCTGTAAGTGCAATTAATTTTTTATTAGTGTTTAAATCCCTGGGAAAACAAAACAGAACAGATGACTATTTAGAAATAAAGTTACTTCCAAGTAGTCCTGGTGGCCTCGTGCTGCAAGAATGTAAGGTAAAGACTAATTGCTTTTACAGACTTTGAGTAGCAATGATCAGGAGCAGCGTTGAGTGATCCTTTGTCTCAGGGACATGGTTAGTGGGCACAGTGGTGATGGGTTGATGGGACTTGATGGTCTTCGTTGCTCTTTTCTAACCATAACGATTCTCTGATTCTATGATTAAAGGCCTTCGTTAGGGAGTGGAGAAAGTCATCCATAACATCTCGAGGAAGGAAAGCTATGGAATCTGCAGTTGTTCCTGGATTCATGCATGGCCTGACTATTTCCCTTTCCTACAGCACATACCTCACTGTGAAGTACAAATAGATAATGCTTATTCATAGCTATGGAGCACGTGTGTGTTTATTTTCAGATTTTGCCTGCTGTGGCAAAATGAGACAACCTGTCCTGGGTCCGCAGGATAAGCATGGGAAAGATTCTGCTTAGCAATTTATTTATTCCTGTTATCACTGTTTATTTTTTTTTCAGGCTTTCATGACTTTGATGCTTAAGAGGGAACACTACATTTAAATTTCAGTGAGAGTTTCAAGGTAGACAAGGAAAAAAATCTCTCAGTGCAAAAGATAAACACTGGACTAGCATTGCTAAGGGGGTTCTGGTACCTCCATGGTACCGGGCAGGGCATGGTGGTGATGGTGGGCCTGTGGTGATGCGTTGATGGTTGGACTAGATGATCTCAGCAGTCTTTTCCAACCTTCATGATTCTATGATTCTGCATCTGAGGGAGTCGTTATGCAGTTAAATACATTTGTACAACAGTTTAGTTTTGCTTCTGAGTTGCAATCTGGACTGAGATCCATTCCAGGCTTATTTTCTATGATCAAAACATGACCTGCAGCATGGAAAATTCTCCTTTCCACACCACCTCCTACTCATTCCCCCTTTTCTTTCTTCTCTCCTCACTGCCCTTCAGAGCTGGAGTCATTACCTCCTGTGGTGCAAACTCAGCAACTATTCTCATCCCCAAGCTTCCCTCTTTTTCTACTCTCCACGCAGGACTTTCTTCATCTTTTTTTGGGAACTTTCCCTCCACCTTCTCCATCATGTTCAGCAGCTGTTTCTGCAGCAAACAGCATTTGTTTGCCTGGTGGAGATTTCTTGGTGGAGTTACCGGGTACTGATCTGAAACCACTTATGCCACGGCTGTAAATTTTACCTTGGATCCCACAATACAAGGGCTGTCATGTTCTCTGCCTCAAAAAGAGAGAAAAAGCAGTGTCAGCTCGAGAGCCCCAGGGCTGAGGAACCTTGTTTGCCTTCTCTGCAAACATGCGAGCCCTTGCTGCAGCCATGGCTCTGTAGCACGCAGAGCTCAATGCAAAACGTGGGACAGCTTACAGGCACCACAGACATACAGAGCCTAATTTCTGAGTGCAGATACTTAGCAGAGAATGTAGTGCATGTGGTGGAATGGCAGTGGGACAAATCCATGATCATTGCATAACTCCAGCGATGGCCCCACACATGGGACAGGACGTGGGATGCTGCAGAGGAGTGCAGAAGGCAGAATTCATAAGAGCTGCAGAAGTCGTAGAACCATAGAATGGCTGTGCCTCCATGGCTGAGATTCGCCAGCCTGAATCCCTTTCTCTTCTTTTTCCAGCATTCAGCCAAGAAAATATTACATCTCCTGACGACAACAAAGCTCCTCCATTCACAGGACTTTCTGCTGACCTCACTCATGTTTTCCCAACCCCAGTGCAGCTGAGCGAACAAGGACGCGATTTGGAGCTACTGTAAGCCTGCCTGGGAGCCAAGATGATTAAGTCCATTGGCCCTAGCCCAAATTTAATGCAAAAACCCTCCCCACGCTCACCTTCTATCATCAATTCTGCCTTTATCAGGCAGGCAGGTTACTTGCTTGCCGCTTGCTCTGGCCACTCTGCAAACCCTCCAGGGCCAGCGAGGGGAAGAAGAATAAATACCCCATCTCCACTGAGACCTCAGTGCTGCCTCTCAACTCCTCAGGTTTCCTACTGAAGTCCTGGCTGCCTTTTGTGTGGCTTCAAAAAGGAGTCATTACGGTCTCTTTGCCTCCATCCCCACTCGCTCCAGCTCTATTAACGCACAATGGGGTATCTCTGAGAGGAGAGCTGATAATATCACTTCTCAGGCAAAGAGCTTAATTCCCACCTTGGGGTTGGGCAAGGCATGCTCTGCAAGGACCAGTGCTCTGCACAAAAGCCACCAGAATACAGCAGACAGAGGCAAACTTACTAAAGCTTGGAGAGCGCTGCTTATAGGTATCACTTTTTCCCCCCGAATGCACAAGAACAAAGAGTTCCATGGAATGTGGCTTATTTAACATAGTAAACATTAAGCAACTTGTGGTTGATATAAATGCTTCCTTAATAGGCTGGTGACATTCCTTGGGACCTGTCCAACTCCATGTATAACCTCCAGCTCTGCTCTCTCAGGCTCTGTTTCCCTCCTCCCTGCAGATGCTTTTTTAATGCCACAGTAGCAGACTAATGTAATTTGCCGCAGAACAGATGCTTGCTCTCCTCGTGCATTTCATAGGGAACTCCAGTGCCTAACTCGGGCCTTGGGCTCCTGTTCATTGGGATAAAAACTCTCAAATAGAGTCACAGAATTTTTTAAGTCGGAAGGGACCTTTCAAGGCCATCTGGTCCCACTCCCTGCAATGAACAGGGACATCCACAGCTCTCAGGTGCTCAGAGCCCCACCCAGCTTGACCTCGGGTGACTCCAAGAATGGGGCACCCACCACCTCTCTGGGCACATTTACCCTTATTGTCAAGAACTTTTTCCTTACATCCAGTCTAGATTTCCTCTATTTTAGCTGGAAACCATTTCCCCATGTCCTGTCACAACAGAGTCTGCTGAAGAGTCTGTCCCTTTCTTTCTTACAAATCCTCCTGAGAAGAAGAAACTTTAGGAGAAGCAATTTTGCTTCTTTTCCTTCATTTCTTTTCTACCTTTTCATGTAGAATTTTGAGTGGATTGTATTTCCACTGACAGATCTTGGCATGAACTCTAGGCCTGACTGTAGACCTGAATACGAGAGGCTCAGGGACCAACATACACCCAGGTTGGCTGGCACTCCTGCTACTTTTGTCCACGTTGTAGAAGTCCACATCCATGCCACTTGGCAGCAGACCTGACTCTCCTCTTAGCACGCTGTTACATTTTCTGCTGTTGTTTTTATTTTCCAGCTCAAAGTGTTTGAGGTCTGGAGGTGGCCAACCCCAGCTGAGTGCAATCTCACCCCAGATCTGAGCTGTCCCCATGGCCAACATCTCAGAGGGAACGAGTTGGGGTGGTCCAAGACCAAGCCAGAAAGGAGGTATGAGTGAAGCCGTGTGGACAGGGAGGGGCCCAGGGCTACAGCCTCCCTCGTGTCCATCTACCCAGACTTTCCACTTTGGGGAACATTCCACAGTTTTAATGTATTTTTTTTTTTTTTAATGACTAAAACCAAAGTGCACGGTCATTTGCCAAGAGGTGACATCTGGCTAAATAAATAACAATTATTGGCTGGTCCAGCACATGTTTTATTTCGACGGGAACTTTGTTTTTAATAAGTAAAACACAGAATATAAATGGGACTGTCGCGTATTCAAACACATGCATACACACATATAATTTTTGTGTGTGTGTTTGGAAGGAAAAGTAAATTCCACATGAAAGAAAATCAAACGCAGAACTTTTATCCATGTGTTTCAATTACTGAGATCTAAATAAAAATAGCGTGGATGTCATCCCGCTTATTTTTAGCCATTTTGATCGCCGTGAAAATACCACTGAAAAGAACATTTCACCAAAATTCTCCTGACCTTGTCTAGCCCTGCAGATGACAACTTATTTGCTGCCATGACTATTATCTGTGCTAAACTCCAAAGGCAATAGGCACAGAGGCAGGCGGTGAACCTGCAGATTTTGGGTGCCTGGCTTAAGTCTTTCATACAACGTGAAGTCTCTCTATGCCCTGTGTTTCTCTCCTATTCTCTTTGCACAGTACCTGCATATCTGCTGCCAATTGTTTCATTGCAGTGGTACAATTCTGAGTCTTTGCTCACGGTCAACAACACAGCGTGAATGAAGACCTTCAGTTAAGACTAAAGGAAAAGGAATAACTGGAGCAGACGGTGTGGGCAGAAGTGAAACGAGACGGGTTGGCTTTCCCTGCATCACACTGTGGTCCAGGCTCTGGAAACACAAGTTTTCACTAGCAGAGCTATCCAAAAGATTCCAGAACCTCTCCAGCACAATGCTTCTTCCACATGCACTCACATTAGCAGGAGGTTGGAAGGTAGAGCTGACTCCTCCTGCTCAAATACCTGGAACTACTGATTGGACGCCTCTACGGAGTGAAATGGCCATTAAAATTCAAAGCCAAAAGTGAGCTGAGAACGTCTGCTGCTCAGGGAGCTGGAAGAATCTCCATCCTTGGAGGTGCTCAAGAACCACGGAGATGTGTCGCTGAAGGACGTGGTTTAGTGGGTATGGTGGTCGGCATGGGCATGGTAGTAGGCATGGGCTGACGGTTGGACTTGGTAATCTCAGAGACATTTCCCAGCCTCGATGATTCTGTGATTCTATGGTAAGAGTTTCAGGTACAAACAAGGCATTTGTTGTTACACTGCCCATCAAACAGGAAAAGCAGAGTGTTGAAAATGACCTCTGAGGGGAGGCTGACCCTAATCCAGGAGAAAATAGTCTGAGGCAACACCAACCTTTATTTCCTCCATCTTTTCCCTTTTCTACCTCAACCTGTGGCAAGGTTCAGAATTGTTCTTCCCAGCTTTTCTCTCCATTCTCTGCCCGCATCTCCGTCCCTCCCTCTGCCCCAGCCCACACAGGAAGAACTTCCCACTGATGGTGCAGTTCTGCATAGTGCTGGCATCACTGGCCTCGGGACAACGGGAGGTGCTGGCTGCTTCTGCTTGCATCTGCTGATGCTTTGCAAGGGTGCTAAAGGCAGCATGAGGTGTGGGCTGAGCATCTCAGAGACTTACACATCACTGGCCACATAGCTCTGTCATTTTCTCCACACTGGATCAATAGTGGGGGCAAAGAGAAAGGCAATATTATGCAGAGATACAGGCCTGGGATGAGGAATAGAAGCAGAGTCCTTGCTCGTTCTGCAATGCAGCTTGCTGGGGGAAAAAATACAACAGTATTTGCAACAGCAAAAAAACATTATAGTGCTAATGAAGGGTTATCATCCAGCAAGGTAAGGCCTTTATCTGACACCACTTGTTCCCCAGGCCATCAGGTAGTAGTGTGAGACAAGGCAACCTGCTGCTAGTCCTTCTCCAAAGACATTCGATTAAACGACATAAGAATAAGAGTGATGTCCCTGTGAGTACGGAGACAAAAAACAATGTGTGTTTCATAAGGAGCTGGGTGATTCTTGTTTGCATTTAAACTGTAACTTGAGATTTTTTCTGACAAAATCCAGCTGCTCCTAACTGCATGGAGCTTTGTGCCATGGAGCCAGCACTGTGCTGTGCACCATGTTGGAAGATGGGACGTGGTTAGTGGGCATGGTGGGGATGGGTTATGGTTGAACTTGGTGATCTTAGAGGTCTTCTCCGACCTTAATGATTCTATGATGCTAAGAGGACACTGTGGTGGTAAGCTGATAGGTGGATTGGATGATCTTAGAGGTCTTTTCCAACCTCCTTCTGTGATCTCCTGCAAGGATTACAGCTGGGCACAGCTGTGGCCATATTGAATCTGGTTGTGCCAATTGCGTTGCTCATCCTCTCCCAAGTCTCTGCTGTGAGCAGGATTAAAGAGAAGATTTTACGCATCTCAGTGGACCTGAGCACTCCTTGAAGGTCAGGAAGTAGATCACCATCTCTTCTACAAATGAGGAAACTGAGGCAAGAGATAGCAAGAAGGATTTGGGTGGCAGGAACAGAAGGGTTCTGGTTGCTGATCTGGGAAATAAAACCCAAACCTATACTGACTTAAGGCTGGGGGCACCCCACTTCAGACCTGAATTTGCACAAGGACGATGGAGACTGGGGAGCATTTGGGTTCATCCCACTGCAGGAGCCTTTGAGAGGGAGCAGGGATAGAAAGAGTGAAAGATTGAAATCATAAAATCGTTGACACTGGAAAAGACCTCTAAGATGACCAAATCCATCCCCAACTCATCTCCACCATGCCTACTAATCGTGTCCACATGTGCCACTCTGTTGAAGAATGTTTCCTAGTACTCACCCTGACCCTGTGCAATGTGAGATTGTTACCTCTTGTCCCATTGCTGTTACCTGAAGGAAGACAGCCTCCTTTCAGAGAGCTGTAGGGAGTGATGAGGTCTCCCATGAGCTCCTCTTCACCAGTCTGAACCACTTGTGCTTCTGACCCTTCACAGCTCTGTTCCCCTTCTCTGGACATGCTCCAGGGCCTCAGTTTCTTTCTTCTAGTGAGGGGCCCAATACTGAACACAGTTCAGACCCCTTTGTACCCCAAAAGGACTAAAAAGAGGAACTGCTGGAGGACGGGGAAGGAGAGGTGAAAGGAGAACGAGGGGACAACTTTGTGCCTGCAATCAATTCTTCCAGCTTCTCCTCTTTCACGAGCAGCCCAGGCCATTGGTGGCACAAAACGCAGCCATAACAGTGCGGCCCATTTATCCACGGGTGGACAAGAGGACTTATTCTCCAGCCCTTGAGAGCAAAATCTTCCCAGGGTTAGGAGGCCGAGCCTGGGGCTTTGGGGAAAAAAAACCCTTTTCATTGCGAGTCATTAGGAAGAGATAAAGGTCTGCCTCGCTGCTCTGCTCTCCTGCCAGTGCACCTTCTCAGCCCCAGAACAACAGTGGGGCCATTTTGCGAGGCCCTCTAATTATCTATTTCCTCCCATTGCTCCCACTCACAGAGGAATGAAAGAAAAGATTTTTTAGAAAAAGGGTTCATTTCAACAGACCTTATCTGATAGCGCATTCAGGATGGGTTTCTCCTGCTGCCGGCCCTCCCTCTGCTTTCTTTTCTTGCCTCGCTCTCCTCCTGGCACGGAGGGACTGGGTTTTGTTGTTTGTAGGGCTGGAGGACAGGGTGCATGGTACCGGGATGCCTTTCAGGCTCGCCCTAATTCAGAACCATTGTCCCAGGTTTTTCTAAGAGGATGGCAGCTGACATCAATTCTCTGTCTGCAGCTTGTATTGTTTTTTTTCCCCCTTCTTTCTGTAAAAGCACGGTCCCATTAAACGCTGCTAAATACAAACCTTCACTGAACACATTTCAAACTGTATTTCTTTCTCTTCCCCTCCCCCCCCCCCAATTCTTCACATTGGGCCCTTGTGAAGAGAGGCTGCGTTAGGGCACAGGTATACAGCATGCCAGCTTCCATGCGGTGCCCACCGTGCTCATGGAGCCCCAGGGCACATTTGGACCGTTGCACCAACTCTTCCCTATACCAGAATTCATGGCTCCTCTTGCCCTGCTGGGCTGCTCTCACATCTTCATCTCGTTTCTATAACCACTCTCTAAAGCGTGCTCTCATCCGTGTATTTTTCTGCACGTGAAGCCTTCACAATTTGGTAGCATACAAGAATCCCCCAAACTGTCTCATCTTCTAGGGACTGATAAATAAATCCCAGCAAAGGAGGAGGGAGGAGCTGGTCAATAGGCTGTCACTGTTCACAGTTAAGCACACCTTTTCCTGCTGCCAGTATCTATTCCCCACGAGTGCATATGTAAATCCTTTGGGCTCTGGCTGGTCTTTGTCAGATTCGTGCCATGATGCCTTTTGCACTCTCCTATTGCTGTGTACAGACTGACAGTGTTGGAATTCAGAACGATCAGTTTGGTCACTTAAATAGAAATTCATTCACAGAGCAGCTCAGTCTCACCACAGTGCTCCTGCATTTGTCTTTCTTACTCATAAACAGCCAAAGCCCCTTGCAAAGAGCCATCTGGGTTCTAAGAGCAGCCCCTAGAAGAGATCCTGTCCTGCAGGAAAGCAGCAAACTGCTCTCACTTCTCACCTGATTTTTCCCAGCCCAGCTGCCCTGCTTTGCTTCTCCTTCTGTCTTTTCCTTCCAGGTCACAGGATACTTTCTTCCTTCTATTTTATTTCTTAGTATGATGTTCTTTGTTCAAAACCTTCCTTCTGAGGCACAGAACACAAGCTGTTTCTGTCTCTGACTTTGAAGGCTTTCAGTTTGTAAACCAAATTGCTTTCACTGTGTTTTTAGCATGATCTCTCACTTGTCTTCTAAAATACCACCACAAATGGATCAGTGTTTCCATACCAGGTGATCACTGCTTTCTATAAAGGTAGCTATAGAATTATATCTGTATTACATAATACAAAGATCTTTGTCATTATATACACCCATAAGTCTCGGGAGACATTTTCCCCCTTTGGTAAGGGGACTCCCTGCATGGACTTCTATGTCTAAGTCACTACTAAACACAGTTAATAAAATTCCAGCTGAATGCAGAGTGGAAACAGCTCCCAAGTTCCTTAAGGAATGTCTTCGGTTCCCTACGCTGTGTGTAGAGTTTTTTAAACAGCAGTGTAGCACAAAGAAGGTGATTTCCACAGTACAGAAGACACATAATCACAAAATCCATACCCAACGCCCATGTTTTTTTCCAAGGTTAGCAGGAACCTGATACCAAAACAACTGATTAAGTGATAGCAGAGCTCGGGCTCTCCAGTCTGATCTGTACGAACAAAAAGGCACTGATTACCAAGGTGTGAATGCAAACCAGACAGCACAGAAATTAATAACAAAGCACAGCCGCTTGAGATGTTACAGAGTCAAAACACTCACGCTCTGTTCATTTAGATGTTTAGAAATGCAGTGGGGGGGATCTCTCCCCACACATGGGATACAGCTATGCTCATAAAGAAGCAGGGCTGGCGTGCTGGCTGACGTCATGGCCAGCAGTGAGCCATTCCCTGCAGTTTTTGTGCTGCCTGTCCTGGGTTTGGGCCAGTATCTCCCTATCAGTGCCTGGCTATGGATCAAGAAACAGTACAGGGACTGCCCGTGTTGGGGATGGCCAGAATTCCTATAAGAACCCTATGTGCAAAGCCATATTTTTTAGCAACCTTATCCAAAGCCTGCCCCAGATGTGGTCTGAACGCTCCCTTGACAAGCAGTTCAGAAATGCCATGGAAGTGGTCACAGCACCGAGCTGCCCAAGTACAAGAAGTATTTGGACAACTCTGTTGGACACGGGGTTTGAATTTTGGGTGGTTCTGTGCGAGCCACGAGTGTGGGTCCTCCCAACTCTGCGTATCCTGTGACTCTATGGTTCTATGGCACATAGCAGAAAGCTGCTGTAACCAGCCAGTGCAGGGCAGTTGGATTATTGACATCCCCTCCTTGGTCTGTGCTTTGGCCACTCTCAAAATATTGATATCTCCCATCCCAGCGCCCTTCGTTGCCTGTAGGGATCATGCTGCAGTTCCTTCCAAGTTTTAAGGTTCTCCAAACTCAACAATCAAAGACATGTCCAACCCACTCGACTGATTTCTCATGGTTCTCTGGGGGCCCCTCTCCTTTTTTTTTGTGTCTGTTACCATCTTATCCCTGGAGCAGTCATCAAGGACATTGCAATGTTCCTCTAGGTGTAGATCAAAAGCTTCAAAATACGTAATTTTCATTCAGTGAATGAGTTAAGCCTACGCAGACCAAGGTGAGATGCATCTTACTCTTCAAGGGGCTGTTCTTCACATGACCCATCTTATCTTGGTTCTGTTTTCCAGTTCTCCGGAGGTCCTCATGCTAGATAAATTCCTACCAGAGCTCTACGTGAGAAAGCTGACACAGTTATAAAATATCCCTAGCAGGGATGCAAGTCTTGTATCCTTATACTTTGAGAAAAAAATGTGCTGAATGCTCATAAAATAAAGCAAAACCAAAGTTTTCCATGATGTCTTCTCTGAGATTTTTGCACTGTGACAGAAATCAAGGAGATCTCTGCAGCCCATAACCACTTGCTGAGGGGAGGTTAAAGTTGCTGAAAATCCGGTTTGACCTTCTCAATGGAGTTAATGAGTCAGAAGACTTCCTGTGGATAATCCAATGAGGTGGATAAAAAGGTCCTGAACTACTTGGCATGAAGTCAATGCCAGAGAATTCCCTGACTCTCTAATCCCTGCCAGCAGAACAGCACAATCTCATCTTCTCTCAGGATTTTATGGGGTTGTCGTTATTGTTGTTGAGCTTTCTCTGTGGCTATTGTCTTTTATGGGAAAGCACATTATACTAATTAATAACAAAGTCTCTTCTCTGTTGACCAGAAGCTAGATATTACAAGATAAGGGAGAACTTTGTCCATATTCTTGACATGTCTTCATTCTTTATTTTTATTTATGATATCCCAAAGGAGACGTAGATGCAGACTAGGACCCAGTTGTACTGAGTTTAACACAGATTTATACATAGTTCAGTAAACCCAGAACATGCAGTACATACTGTTAAAATCTTGGACTCGTTTCTCACTATACTTGGTCAAATGGATCTTAGAGAACAGACTCAGAAATAAGTGAAGCCTTTTGTGAACTTCCAAGACGCAGCTCCCAGCCAGAGACAATGCAGAACACTGCAATATGTTCTGCTGACTTCTGAGTTTCAGAGGAGTTTTAACAAAAAGCAGCCTGTCATGTTTACGGATGGGGGTGCCAGAATCATAGAATCAGCTGTGGCACCTGTCCTTCTCTTCCTAGCTAAATTCTGGTCTGTTTTTTGGGTGGTGCTATGTGGAGCCAGGAGTTGGTCTCGATGATCCCTATGGGTCCCTTCCACCTTGGGATATTCCATGATTCTATGATTAAGGTGGGTAGAGACCACTGAGGTCATCTAGTTCAGCCATCAAGTCTAATTTAAACTCTACTTACGGTAGAGTTTATCTCAAGGTGTGTTAGCTCCCTTGAGAGTTAGGCAACTGCTTGAATTTGGCCATCTGGGCTACTGAGAAAGACAGAAAGATAGGGCCACCTCTCTGGGATGTCATTTTTGTTATCCTGAAATCCTACTAAAAACTGGCTTGCTGAACCACCCTATGAAGATACCAACATCTTTCTGATAAGTGTTCAGGGCAGCAGATGACCAGTTTAGACAACAAGACTAACTTTTGGTTGATTAGTTAGGTTTATAATTGGTATCATTACTTTCAAGCTCAAGGTTTGATCTCTCATCCCATATAATACATTTTTCTTTTTTTCTTTTTCTTTTTCTTTTTCTTTTTCTTTTTCTTTTTCTTTTTCTTTTTCTTTTTCTTTTTCTTTTTCTCTTTCTTTTTCTTTTTCTTTTTCTTTTTCTTTTTCTTTTTCTTTTTCTTTTTCTTTTTCTTTTTCTTTTTCTTTTTCTTTTTCTTTTTCTTTTTCTTTTTCTTTTTCTCTTTCTTTTTCTTTTTCTTTTTCTTTTTCTTTTTCTTTTTCTTTTTCTTTTTCTTTTTCTTTTTCTTTTTCTTTTTCTTTTTCTTTTTCTTTTTCTTTTTCTTTTTCTTTTTCTTTTTCTTTTTCTTTTTCTTTTTCTTTTTCTTTTTCTTTTTCTTTTTCTTTTTCTTTTTCTTTCATTCTTTTTCTTTTTCTTTTTTTTCTTTTCTTTTTCTTTTCTTTTTCTTTTCTTTTTCTTTTCTTTCCCTTTCCTTTTCCCTTTCCTTTTCCCTTTCCCTCTCCCTTTCCCTTTCCCTTTCCCTTTCCCTTTCCCTTTCCCTTTCCCTTTCCCTTTCCCTTTCCCTTTCCCTTTCCCTTTCCCTTTCCCTTTCCCTTTCCCTTTCCCTTTCCCTTTCCCTTTCCCTTTCCCTTTCCCTTTCCCTTTCCCTTTCCCTTTCCCTTTCCCTTTCCCTTTCCCTTTCCCCTTCCCTTTCCCTTTTCCCTTTCCCCTTTTTTTCCCTTTTTTTCCTTTTATTTTTCCTTTCCTTTTTCTCTTTACATTACACTCCAGTCACATTCTCAAGCTTTTCTAAGCAGCTCCAAATGATAAAGACTTCTTTAATGAAAGCTGGAATCCTTGCACAACCACTTGCTTCCAGATGCTGAGGATTACAGTAAAACACTAAATATTGCAAGACTTAACGGTACAATTGCAAGAGTTGGCAGCGATGAAGAAGTGGACCAGGACTGAGAGAAAGGGAAAAAATAATGGGACACAATTAAGAAAAGAGCTAATTTAGAGTGAATACCAAGAAAGGAATTTCAGGAAACAATACTTTCCAATAAATTCTCTAGGGCTATGGAACAGTCTAAAGAGAGAAAGACGGGTTCAGTGTGACCAAAGCTTTACCAATATGCTGTTGGGAACATTCCTGTTATTGGACTGTTGCATGAAATAATTTTTCATGCCTTGTTTTGCATTGATCTTTCTCCCTCCTTTTCTAATAGTGAGAAACGCTGTTTGTTTGGGGTTTTTTTACATCTTTTTTATTTTTATTTTTTTCCCCGTATGCATGGATCTAATCAGTGTGTTTGCTAATTATATCACTTCACTTGTCAGCCCAGGGATCAGAAGGTCTGCAGAGGGTCTTCTGGGTACCAAGTAGGCAGCGTTTGTTCTGACCAGCAGAGCACATCCAGCACAACAAAGCAACAGCTACTGGAAATAATTGGAGTCCAGTTCCCAATGGTTGTTTGAAAGTTTATTTGTAAGTCTCATTCCATTCTGCAGTACTCATGGGAGCAACACTGGTCTAGTCAGAATAACAGTCCATCTTATTTAATATCTTCTATTGATAGTCCATAGCAGATGCCGAAGAAAGAATATAAAAGCAGGACAAGCATTTGATGATGCTTTCCCTGCAAGTTCTTTGTAGCTCAGGGTCTCCGAACATATTTCAGCACTTTATATGTTATACACTAAGCCTCCACATCACAAATTAACTTATTTTTGCATATATCCCTTTTTCATCGTTTCAGCTAAGGACTCTAGGGGACTTTCTAGATTTCACTTTTCCAACACTTTTTTTCACCCAGTTCTGATTCAGACATTGCATAACGAAGGGTCGGGGTTCAAACCACCATAAATCCACTCCAATAATAAATGTGCACATCAGAAGTGAGCAGGCAAATGAGAAAGCAGGTCCTATGATATCCAGAGCCCACTAAGGCCTGAACTGCAGATTGACCTCTGCTTCGTGGAATTCCCTGGTTAATAATCTATCATTTCCTCCCTCTTAGCTGATGTCAAAGAGAGTCACCAAGGAGCAAGTGCCCCTTCGGGGGTCTTCAGGAGGTTACTCAAGGGTGGCTTCACAATGTGCATCTCTGCCAGCACTTGTGACCATGCCAGGAACTCCCTGAAACCAGAAGACCTCCTACCAAGAGGTCTCAGGGACAGGTGTGGAAGTACTGAAAGGGTATTTTACCTCTCCCAGTGCCACAGCAGTCCCAGCACAATAGAAACATGGTTCAAGGTCAGTTCTTCCTTATTAGATATCTGATTAGGCAGCTCCCCAGCATGGGTCCCAATTTAACTCTGTTTCATGGCATGGAATCAAGCCGGGGAGATTTCTTAAACTAAATGAGCACTGGCCCAGAAGTTGTTCCCCCTTAGCATATGGTTTTGGAAGAGCCATGGGAGAGCAGGTCATTAGAGGGTGACCCGTCATGTCTAATCATTCACTGGCACTACCAACCAGTAAGATGTCACACAGCAATATTCTCTTTTGCATTTTGACTGGGATGCCTCTATTTATTGCACTATTATTGATATTTTTATTTATTAGAATCAGCCTTGGTGACTTGGAAGGTGCTTGAGGTTATCTGACTTCCTCCTAGAACGGAGACTGGACAGACTGCTCTGAAGCAAATTTCTTCTCCCTTTGCCTGTTTCCCATTTGACCTAGGAAAGAGAGGGAATATCTACTCTTTCATTCTAGTCTATCTCAGGTGTGCATGTGCACTTCCACAGATGTGAGCAAGGTATCCACATCCGTTCACATCCTACTTTATGTCCTTCTAAGATGAAACACAGGCACTGTCCCAGGGTTAAAACGGGTTACAAAGTCTCAGACTCTGTTGTCATTAGAATGGACGTGCTCTGAGGAAGTGTTTTAAGGGCTGCGTGAGATGGATGCATCCAGTCAGCTCTAGGACAGGTTTACTCTGACCAGCACTGCTCAAGTTGCCCCTTGATGCTTGGCCTGTTACCAGGACACACAAAAGACTTCAGTGGATGTTGTGTTTGGTGGCTTTGCATGGGCCAAAATCTTCAGTTTTAAACCCATTAGAGTAAAGACGTTGTTGGCTGCAGAAGTGGCCCATCACTGAGTGTCATTTCTGTCCTTTCTGGAGGCACACTATCAATAACGAGATGATCAGTGAAATTTTCCCTTGGATAATTGTCATGAATCCACTTTTTCTCCATTTTCCTGTGAATATGAAAAGACACTTAAAAAAATGAACAAAGTTGAGGGACATAGAATCAGGACTATAATCCAAAGATGAGCCAAAGGGTGATCTGTCCTGAGCACGCACAGACAGGGAAAATTGAAAAATAACAGCCAGACATCCATCTGACACTGAGAAAATGGTGCTACCCAGAGATGTGCTCTGCTTCCAGGAACTTTACTCTGTGCCCATGCAGGAGCAAAGCAAGAGGAGCAGGACTCTGTTAGAAGTGGGTGAGCCTCACAGAGTCTGACATTTTGCAAGCAACACACATTTTAATTCTGCGGGCTTTTCAAAGCTGGTTCCTGCTCACAAAACCCTTTGTACTTGTAATTTGAACTTTTTTTCCCCGAGGATGAGTCAATTAAGCAAACATAAAAGAATGCTGGCTAAGGGCTCTGGGGACAGAAGGGACTACCACAAGTTCAGCTAAAGCTGAGAAGGGGTTATGCACGGCCTTCAATTCTAGAATTTCTTGATGGAGCAGAATTTTCTAAGACGTTTTCATTAGACTGTAAATCGGCAGAAATGTATCCCATTTTTGGATGGAAAAGTTAAGATTTTCACTGCAATGGGATCATCACGTCATGGGGCCTACGACAACCAGGTGAGAAGCCAGAGTTACATTTGAGAAAGGAAGATCTAGATGGAGCGTCAGAAAAGAAAGTGCTGGAAATGCTGAATTTTCTGATCCAATGGCTGAAGGATGGAATATCCTAGAGTGGAAGATTTGAATATTAATTCCATCAAACACTTGCCAGAGAAGGCTGAAATACTTAGAATCTTTGTAGAAGAGAGATACTGCAGATCATGTCCCTCCCATTACTGTTTTATGCAATACAACACCTATATCTAACACCTAATCTAACACCTATATCATCTAGACTTTAATACATATATATGATGTTATTCTATGATTCTATGATATACAGATTTGTATTTATTTTGGGTCTTCTTGAGCACGTCCAAGATATCTTTGCCAGTACACTGTGCTTGTGGTTGGCCTAACTCTGAGAGTATAGAAAAGGGTTTTCTCATCCTTAAGGGTTACTTAATCTTTGCTTCTAAACAACAGAAACAGCAACAAGGAAACAAACAGTCTGTGCATAGAGTTTTTGCTGAAAATGACAGTTCAAAACTCAGTGTTAAACCCTTGTTCTGTTTGAGATCTTTGTGACTCACTAACATTACCAATTTCTACGCAGTCTTTTTTTTTTTCCTCTTAAAAATGTAGATATTTTCTTTATGGGAGTGTTAATACTCTCTGAGTGGTCATTCTGCTTTGCTCTGTAGACCTTAAACAGAGTGAGAGTGGCTGATTTCACACCACAAAGAGACAAACAGGAGTGTTCTGTTATTTCCAAGTGAAGCACAAGGCACCAGAAGCCTTGGATCAGGAGCATGTTATAATCAGTCTAAATGAAACTTGACAGACTGCATCTCTCTGGGTGACAACAGTGGTGTCTCTCTCTCCCCATCCAGACTTGACACAATTACAAAAGCAGGAGGCTAAAGATAGTGTGGTTTGGTTCTGAGGGATTTCCACAAGCCCTTATTCCTTTTAACTTGAAATTCTATTCCATCATCAGGACATGTGGGTTCTCCTCCTGCTGCTCCTCTTGTTCTGTGGGATGAGTCAGGGGTGAACAGTGCAAACACTCGGCTCCACAGCTGCCAAAGAGATGCTGGGTTTGAGTTAGGAATCATGGCAGACTGAGTGCCTCTCACCGCAGGATCGGGGCTGGCTCTGGGTTTTGCATGAGCCCAGTGCTGAGCAGCCCAGTCCAAGTCTGGTTTTGCAACAGGGCTATTTCTGAGCAGGATGAAAGCTGCAGGGCTCTGCTCTGCCAGGTGCTGTACATAGGAGCTGATCCCTCCCTAATGCACTCATGGTATAGACAAACCCACAGTGAAGAGAGGAAATGCCAATATCTCCACACTATAAGAACACAGAGAGTGAGAGAGAGACAAATGCAAAAAACCTTTTATGGACACCTATCCGTCTGTTGAGACATCAAAATAGGAAGACGGGGGCATACTCAGAGCCTTCCTTAGCTCCTCTGCCTCCCTACAGAGCTGGTGTTGCCGCCAACCAGCAAGCTGAAGGACCACAATTCAGTGCCTGTGTCTGACCTCTAACTTTGCTCCTAAGCTCATATATTTGTCTGTGCAGAACTTTCCAGATCAAAGTCACTGTTCCAATTAAAAGCACGTGCCATAAAGATCTAGGTAGCCCTGGTAGCAAGCTGTCTGAATCGCCGACCTTAACATTTCTGGTATCTCATCTCCTGTTAGATGTCAAGACCGAAGAGATCAGTAAGGACCCTAAACTTAACCTTAGCCTTAACCTTAACCCTAACTCTCATCCTCACCCTAACCTTAACCCTAATCCTAACCCTAACCCTAATTCTAACCCTGACCCTGACTCTAATCCTAATCCTAATCCTAATCCTAATCCTAATCCTAACCCTAACCCAATGAGAAGCCAAAAAAAGAGAAGGAGAAATGGCACTTAGCCTGCTCTCAAACATTCCACATATCTCTACCTGCAATATAACATACTTGCTGCAGTTCCCTCCTCACTCTCCCCCAGGTCCCTGCAGATGGAGATGTTCAGGAGACAAATCTGTCCCTCTGTACCTGAAGTGTGGAGGCAGAGAGGACCTCTGCCTCATTTCCAGATCACTGCAAGAAACAGATGCTGGAAAAACATGTGACAAAGTGGTGCCCTGGAAAATTCCGATCACTGGGGGAAAAAAAAAAAGAATATTAAGAGGATAATAAACTCAAGTCTTCCCAGATTTCTGCAGTAGCAGAAGTCTGTGGGAGGAATCCAGAGGAGCTGTAAGGGCTGGTAGATAGCTTCCTTGGGCTGTGCTCAGCTGGCAAAGCCAATGTGTTTCCCAAACACAGCTATGTCCTATCACTGAGTTCCCCTACGCAATGGGATCGGCCAACCGTTCCTCTTGGGGGGCTCCGGGCTGATGATTGGGTTGGTTGTGCATCAGGCAGCTGTAGTCAGTGCTGATATCTTCTCTTACCCATCAGTTGAGCCTGATGAGGAGTGACGTCGGCTACAGAAACTCTGCTTCCCTTCTGGAATTTCCCTCTTTGAAAAATTCTCCCCCACTTTCATGTGGTTTCAATCTGGATCCTGCAGCATCCCATTGCTTTCTGTCGTTTTACCCTCTCTCCAGATGCTGAGTACAATTTGAGAAAGCTCTGGAAGAACATCTGCATTTCAGCCTGTTTGCCCCACTGGACCTCTAAGCTTTACCAAATCTACCCATTAGCCAGGAAGCTTTGTCTTTTCTCACTGTTTGTTCTCCTGTTATTGATGGAAACAAAACATGCCACACATTGATTTAGGATCTCCCTGGACACCAGGATCTCTGGTAGTGCTAAATCTGAAGTTTTGGTTCACCTTCTTTACAGGACTACTCTTTTAGCTCCATTGGATTTCTGTATTTGGATAGGAACTTCTTCTGGAGCCTGGTTTTAAGTATTTTCTGATGAATGCTACTGTCACATAAATGTTAAAGTGAAAATTAGGTTAAAAATAATGCTTTTTTTTTTTTTCCTCTGCTCTATGTCTTTTTGTTCTGTTTCTCCTTGCAGGGTGCAATGAATCAAGAAGAGATTCTGGAGGAATTTGGGAGAGTGAATTCTTTTCTTTCTCTCTCTAACCTTTGCATCCACTTTTTGTTTTTTCCTCCCTCATCTTTCTTCTACTCCTCTTGGTTCATCCTTCTGTGCTTCCTTCTGGGTTTCCTCTGTATATATTGGGTAGTGAGGGTAAAACATCCATTTACATTTCATTTTGAGTTACACTCAGAGATCAGGATTTTCACTAAAACTTATGCATAAAATCATATGGATTAAGCATTCCCTGAAGTCACGAGGGAAAGAATGTGGACCAGCAGAATAAAATTGACCCACAGTTTTTTGGATGGCTGAAGGCAGCAAGGCAAAGCCTTTTCCAAGCACATTTTTAGCACCGAAGCTTAAAAATGATTTGCCATAACTGATATCTTGTGACATCTCTCTGTCTCCAAACTGGGAAGAAGAATGTACAAGACAAGAACTCCTAGATCCTTATGAAAACAGCCAATAAATAAATTGAAGTCGGATAATTTAAACCTTGAGTAGTTCCTCAGTTTGCAGTAATGTTTTGTTTATTGATTAAAAAATAAATAAGCTGCTACTAGTTACTACTAAAGTCATAGAAACCAGAATCCCCAAGTCTGAGTCAGCATCCTATTGCTTTGGTAGGGGGTTTGAGACTCGTGTTGTGCCATGGAAATGAAGGAAATCCCATACCATGTATGTGTTTGTATATCTGTAGCATGAGTACATGCAGTACGATGTGGAAGAAAGCACAAACAAGACGAAGGCTGCAGACTACAGATGTTTAGTCTGACCTTGGAAGACTAAAGACATGATAACAATATTCAAATGCATGGAAGTCACCTTCAGAGAGAGGGATAAGCTGTTCCCCATGTTGGCTAGGGCTAGATTAAGAGGTGTGGTCCTAAATCACAGAGTTGGGTTTAAGTGTGATAATAGAAAAAATAAAGGAGAAACTACTCAATGACAAGGACAGAATTATATTTCCTGAAGGGATTTGAGTAGGATATTTTATATGCACGCCAGATAAAGGTCTGTGAGGAATATCTGAGATGCACCTAAACTTGCATCAAAGCAGGAAAATTGGTGGCTTATAGAGGTTCCTTCCAGTCCCACATTCCTATGGCATAACACCGTATTCATCCATCCATCCATCCATCCATCCATCCATCCATCCATCCATCCATCCATCCATCCATCCATCCATCCATCCATCTATCCATCCATCCATCCATCCTGCAGAAGAAATACTCTATTTCAAGGGGTTTATGGCACAGCCTTGAGCCCACCCAGATGACTGAGGTCCATGTTCCTCGGATGCCCATTTCCCAGAGACTGTTTCCCATCCACTTGAACACTGAGCTGCTCAAAACCCAGGGGAGGAATCTAAAATCTCCGCTGCTGAAGCTCTCGTGGTGTCATTGTTAACATTATCCCATCTGTAGATCATTCCTGAAGGCCTCTCCCTCTCTGACTCTCTCACTTCTGCCTCCAGGAGGCTCACGCCAAAGGGGATCAAGGCATGGTACAATTCCCATTCACAAAATCCTTCTCTTCCAGCTTTAATCGCAGCCCTGCCTTGCCAAGAAAGCTCTTTGGAACATGGGGAGTGTGCATTGTGTTTATTATAGACATTTGTCACAGCCGGATCAGCATGTTTTCACTTAAATTCATCTGCAAATTTTGTTGATCCAAATCAATTTCTTCTCCCTCACATACTGCTTGACTCACAAGGAGAGCTTCTTAATATCAGTCATGTGATAAGGAGCTATGACAGAGACTGACACATTTCTACAGACTGTGGGGACCTCGGAAAACAGTCTTGGCTACTGTAAATTAGCTTTCTTCCACAGAATTCTGTGAAGCTTGTTTACTGCTAATGCACTTTTGGAAAGCTGTGAATAAGTTTGTTAAATCCACAGCTTTCAACTTGTGGTCCATGTACTCCCAGGGGTCCACCAGCAGCTCCTACTGGATTCAGAAGAGACTCCTCTTCGGTGCAGTGAAATTTGTATACAGGATCCCATATCTGCACTGGAATAAAACAAGACTACAAATGTTGGAGAAGCAGTGAAGGTTATTGCCTGGATGGAGACTTTGAGTAACAATAGACCCATTCAATACACACCTCTGCCACACACTAAGAAAGAAGTATGAAAAATAGGGTCCTACTCTTGGCTTGTGATGGCAAAAGAACTGGAGGGCTGGAAGGGTGGTGGAAAGGTTTGTGCTCCACCCTTATGGCCCTTCAGCAATCAAATGGTTCCCGTGGCTGGATAGAAAAGAGGGCTGGTTTTGGTGTGTCCCAAGTATATGGTAGGGATCCCTGCTCCATTCTCCAACTATTATATACTTCATTTCATTTCATTTCATTTCATTTCATTTCATTTCATTTCATTTCATTTCATTTTTTTTAATGACTTCTTCTCCCTAAAAGTCCCACTGATGAATTTATAGAAACAAACCTTTTTTGTCCAGCAACTACCACACCTGAGGATTAAGACAACAGCTGCTTTGTCACCACAGGGAAGCAACATGCATGAGTTTAAGATCAGTAATATCAAAGATGCAGACTGGATTGATTGAGCACAAGTAATTAAACCTCTCTGTTTTACAAAAAGACCTTCAGTAACCATAGCTTGGTAGACCTCCTTGGTTCACTGACTATCTCTACTGAGGGAAGCGACTTTGCCTCCTATAAATCCTATTAAGACTGATGGAAGAAGAAAGGAGGTGAGCTATGGCATTAAGTCAGCCTTCATATCTGTAACTCACAAAATCCCTTTATAAATACTTGCACCTGTAGTCTCCCATTCCATCAATGATCTGGCCAGACCCCATTTGGTGTTCACAAAAGTTAGTGCGCAGTGTATGGAGGGGGTGTGCAAACCTTCTGTCCCTTTCACTTCATCTTTGCTTCGTCATTTATTTACCTCCTGTTGCCTTCTTGATGCTTTTTAAACCAAGCAAAGTAGGGATAAGTCCTGGGATGAAGGAAGGAAAATAAACTTGGGGAGAGTTTAGGAACCACTGCTGAGAACAACCAATTGATGAGTGTAAACAGCACTCTTGACCTGGAAACATCCGTCCATTTCTGAAAGAAAGCATCACTCTTTTGACCATATGAGGGCACAATCTCCTTATTTTTAGGACTTCAAGATTAATTCGCAGTGGATATTGTTTGAAGTTTGTCTCAGTGCTTTTGCTCATAGTCACGCATGCAACACAATGTGTGTAACTGCATCAGCTACTGCTGGTGAGCAGGAAAAGCCCTGTTGGGAACACGAGATTTCTGCAAAAAAGAGCCAAATGCAGGTAATGCTGAGTGCCCCATGCTTCCTTCTTTTGGGAAAAAAAAAAAAAAACAAAACATTTCTTATTCTGGCTGGGAAATTACATCCCATTAGAGCAGAAGTGCACTGCCATGGATCATAGTGCAGGGAATGACATGGAGAAAGGGTGCAGATGGGTGTTCTCATCAAACTTTGCCTGGAGGAGAGGCCAAACACAGTCTTGTAGGCTCACCCTGTTTAAAAGGGGGATTCTGTGAGTAGAGGGTTGGTGTGGACTTTGGAAGCACCAGTTTAATTCTTGCCTTGCACGGTGTGGTCCCAAGGACCACAGCAATCCTAAAACTCTCAGGCCCGAGTCACTGCAATGCTCCATGCGTTGGTGCTCTAGGAGCCTGGGAGCTGACAGAGGCACTGTGGCCCTATTATCACTATCCCAGGAGTCTCCAGCTCACTCATGTATCCAGGTCTCCCATTGGCTTGTCGAAGTCCATTTTGGCAACAGGTTTCCTCAAAGATATGACTTTAAACCGAACCATCCGTCTTTATCCTGAGCAGCCCCCAGGAATGCTGCAGACACTGTTTTTTCTGTGATGGATTTAGAAGGGACAGGAGGGAAGCAGCAGCTGTGTGAGTGATTTACACCAACACGAATCCATCGTTGGATGCAGGAGACTCCCGTGTGGATCATCTCACTGGGGCCATTTACTTCGCTATCACTGACAGTTTCTGTCCCCAGAACGACTTTTTTATTCCCCCTCCTTTTTTCTTTTCTTTCTTTTCTTTTTTCTTTCTTTCTTTCTTTTTTTTTAAGTATAGGTCGAAAAGGAACAAGGGAATAGAAACATAAGGAATAAATCAGAAAAAAAAAATCCTTCCCAGCTTTTCCACTCTGCCTGCGGAGTTAGGTCTGATTTTCTTTCTTTTTTTTTTTTTCCTTGGGAACAGAACTATTAAATTTGAATCAATATTCTTTTTTTGGATTGTTGTTCATCTTCCTCGGTGAAGGATGGTTTGCACATCTCTGTGAGCAGCAACACCCCTCTGCTTCATCCCGGATCCCCCTCGGGTTGGAAGGCTGCTTGTTTTTTGGTGGCACTTTGACAGTTTCACAAGGCAAGCGTAGAAAAGGTCACAAGGGACTGGAACAGTGAGTCAGGCAGGGAGAGGGGGTAGGGAGGGAGGGGAAGGAAGCCAGTGCTTTTCCGATTGAAAACCTGCCACCAATCATGCACGATTCAATGGCAAAATGAATCCCAGGCGCTTTATGTTGTTGTTGACATTTACTTAGCGAGAAGGGTTGACGGGCAGATTTAATGGGGTTGGGATGGCTCACGTTTAAGTCAAAGTGACCAAAGTGCAATATTAAAAATGATTGAAGTGGGAACCTTTTCAGATTACTCATTGGCTATCACTTCAAGAAGCCATGTGGTAAACCAAAAATATGCCGCATGAATGGCCCAGCTCTTTTAAGGAATGCATCGATTTAGCAGAGACTGGCTCTGTTGCTAAATTTAAGCTCCAGCTCCTCTCTGACTGGGAATAGCTGCTCCCTTGCAGGGCTGCAGTGTAAGTTAGGAAGTGCTGTGCTGCCTTCATAAATGGCAGGCCATGCCGTTAACACCTCAGTCCTGCACAGGGAGCTTTGCTGATGGTGTTTCCCTTGCTCACAATGCACAGTTTCTTGCTGGAAGAGCCTGCTCCTGCTCTGTCCCCAAGGCTGAGGGGAGGGGGGGTGTTGGATTTCTTATCCTCCACCTCCTTTGGTTTGTATGCACTGTGCTCCTGCTTGAATCATTTGGTTGATAAGAGCTCCTGCTGCTCCCGGGCGGCTGCTGAGGGGTGGACTGAGATGCTGCTTTCATGGCAGCAGGGGAAGCAGGTTTGAGAGGGAGATGGAAGTAGGAGGCAAGGAATGCTACTTTATTTGCACACGTAACATGCATTACTGCTGAGACTTGGACAGACGATAGCAAATATTTCACTCATTCTTAGAGTGAATGAGTCAAAGGAAAGAGAAGTATCTTCATATCCAGGAAAGACAAGAAGTGAGGATGGCACCTGTATGTCCTGGTTGAATAATAGAATCGTAGAACCATAAGAATGGAAAAGATCACTAAGACCATCAAATCCAGCCTTAACCCCATCCCTATCATACCCATTAAACCTTGTCCCTCAGTGCCACATTTACCCTTTGCAGGGCTCCTTTCTGACCTGGCTAAGGAAATCAGAAGAACTAAACTCGCAATGGCTCTCTGCAAGGTTCCCTTTTCCCATTAGAACTTAGCAAGGCTGTGATAAGCCAGGGGGTACTTGGATATTTTAGCGGCACTCTTGTGATCTGCAAGCTGAGAAATGTTATAACTCTTCCTGTAGACACATACCCTTTAATCAAGCATAAAACTGGGTACTTATCTGCAACAAAAAGGGGAGGAGAGAGGGAAAGGCTATTTGATATCCACCAGAGATCCCCCACCAGCAAAGCTATTTCACAAGTGCAGAGGATACAACTGGCCGTGTTTCCATTTCCATTTCAATTCTTGCAGCAGGGCTGGCTGCGTACTGACAACAAATGCAAATGGGAGCCCAGTTCTGTGCTGCTTTATCCTCTTTCTTTGCAGTGATCTCTATGCCAGCCAGATATGATTGTTGCTTGAGAAAGCCTGACGGACTGCACCTCCTGTGCCCTCTTTCCTGGGCTACAGAAGGATAGTTTTGCACGTCCCATTAGACTGAACATGGGACAAAATCTGACTTCAGCAGCCCAGGCAAATAGCAGGTGGCTTCTTTTACGTTTAGAGGTAGATTTCCCTTCCCTTCCCTTCCCTTCCCTTCCCTTCCCTTCCCTTCCCTTCCCTTCCCTTCCCTTCCCTTCCCTTCCCTTCCCTTCCCTTCCCTTCCCTTCCCTTCCCTTCCCTTCCCTTCCCTTCCCTTCCCTTCCCTTCCCTTCCCTTCCCTTCCCTTCCCTTCCCTTCCCTTCCCTTCCCCTCCCCACAGGTTTTCCACTATGGTACATAAGCTGATGTAGTTAAAAACACAAAATAACCTATGTTGGATACACTTCAGGATGTTTTCCTTTCAAAACAGTAGGAGTTGGGGTGAGATGCTTCTGGAAAGCATCCTCTTGCTCTTGAACTTACCTGGTCCACCTTCTCTACTTCCTCTGTGCACCTCACTACCATGTAGGCAGCCATGAAGGGATAACTTAGAACAGTTGGGTCATATAGATGGCTGAGATAGACAGCACCCTCTATCCTCATGATCCAGCCAGTTTGTTACATTCAGGATAAACGCTTTCCAGAACGTTCACAGTACACTTGGTTGTAGCTTCAGTCTCAGTGCTTCAACTGTGTTACCATCTCATAAAGAAGCTTTCCCCAAAAAGGCCAAAAAACCCTTCAGGGAATAAATGAGGGCAGATTAACCAACTAGGAAAAGAAACAAATGAGAAGGCTGCTTTTAAGGGGAGAAAAATTGGAGTCCTCGACCAAGGAGCAGTAATGACAGCTGATCCTGCACTTAGGTATCAGTCAGCCTGTCCTGGCTCCTTGGACTTGGCTCCAGCACAAGTTTAAGAAGCATTAATATCAGCCCTCCTTCTTGCTAGGCCCTCTGTTAGTAAGGGCCATATTCTGAATGTCTATGGCCTGGATTAGGGAATAACGGCATCCTTATTTTGCAGATAATGAACCAGGTACAGAGGAATGTGTTGACTTCTCCTGGAATGCTCCAAGCAGAGAAGGGAAATCAGCACATGCTGGTATATTCAGGCCAGCTGACCAGCTCTTTATTCTATTTGGAGTACACAAATGCTTGACCAGGGCGAAATTGCTCTTAGTTTCCAGTTTATTTACAGTACCAGGATGGCAAAGAAATTCAGCCATGCCCTCTGGATCCCATGGAAGTCAGCAATGCTGTATAAACACGAAGAGAAAAGATAGACCTGGATCCAAAGGCCTTGAGTTTGGGAACTAGTTATGAACCAGATTTTCTCAGTTAGTGGCCAACATCTTCAACAGCTCCTCCAGTTGGTGGGTAGCTAATGTCCCTCACCCCATGCAGTTGCACAATAAGATGTTCTGGGACCTCTGTCCTTCTCATTGCCTTAATAAGTTACTGCCTTTTTCTCTGCTTTAATCATGAATGTGTCTTTTTCCCACCTGGGACTGAGAGAGGGTAGTGGAGGCAGTCTTATTGCCAGGTCCCTTGGTTTGTCTTGGCCATTGACTCGGACTGGCTGGCTCTTCCTTTAAGAGTTTAATTTGGTCTTCTCATGCAGCAATAAGGTGCTGACCGCTAGACACCTCAGAAATGTATTAAGTAAATAGAAGAAGAGGCACTGCAATAATCAAGATGAAATTTTAAACCATGAAAGTGAGGAGGTAACAGTCCTCAGGGCAGGTCCTCAAAGAGAAGGTGAAAAGATGTGAGAGACCTCAAGAAAAGATGGCCTGGCAAATGTGTGTGCGCGAAATACAAAAACACAAAGTGGAAGGCTATTAGTAGCAAAGGCATCTGGATTAAATTACAGCTTAACAGTGCATGAGAGAAAGAGAGAGAGAAAAAAACTTTATTAGATCCACCAACAAGTCTCGCTCTGTTTTAAGGAAGAAGTACACAAATCAAGGAGTTATTTTTATTCTCAGAATGAGCTCGTTTCCCAAATGAAAGATTGAAAGATGAAGTAAAAAAAAATGGTAGGGAAAGTCTTTCTTTCTACTCAAGTCCTGTGGAAAAATCCCCCTGATCCCAACTTTATGAAGCCCATAAAAAAACTTGGAAATCTATCCTGGCAGATGCCGGTGGGACTGGTGTTTGAGGCTTAGACTTATTGGGTCTGATGGACAGAGGGGTTGTAAGGCACTTGGAAAAGTGTGCTGCTTTGGAAGTATTCTCATCAGCCTATTACTTCGCTTAAAGGTCAGTAGGGCGGAGTCAGGGTGAAAGGAAAAACACTACAGTGGAGTGCATTGCCTGCTGGAGGAAGCTGGGAAGCTCCTGGTGACTTCTTGGAGTGCTTTTCTCCGGTGGAGCAGAGGGCTCCAGCATATAGTTTTTGGAAGCAGCAGAAAACAAGGGTTTTCCCCCTTGATTTTTTAATCAGAGCTGTGTAAGTCCATAAAAGAGCTAAATTTGATAGGAACTCTAGGCCAGATTTCCTCTGGCTGCTCTTTAAATCCAAGCCTGAGATACTACAGCTGATGGAAGAGATCTCATCCTCATTCTTAACTCGTCCATAAAAGGCAATACACCTCTGCTTTCAATTTCAGAGGTAGATAAAGGTCACAAAGGTGACAAAGGTCACCTCCTCCAAGCCCAGGAGTGATCAGGCAAGAATACCAGGAGGTCTGTATGGATAAACACAGAGCTCCTGGAAAAAATCAAGAAGAAAAAGGAGCCTACAGAGGCTGGAAGCAAGAACAGGCAACTTGGGAGAAATACAGAGCCATGGGCTGGGGAGCCAGAGATCAAGTTAGGAAAGCTAAAGTTCTGATTAAATCTAGCCAGGAAATTAATCTATTACAAGGCTTTGTTGAGTGCACACATGCTCTGCAAAGAAATCTGGGAAAATTCTTTCATTAGTGCCAAAAGACACATCTGCAACAGGGAGACTTAGCAAGGTGCTCCCTGGTAAATTTTGAGGATTTGTCTTAGTCAAAGGCACACTGAAGGTTTCCAAAGGGAAGATGTTCCAGGAGCATTTACCATAGGTAAAACAACGTATTTCCACCCAGGTCTTGCTCTCAGAAACTGTTTTGGTTGAACTATATCAGCTGATGTATCCAGGGAAATCCAGCCCGTGGCATGCGTTCTGCCTTGCAGACTTTTGCCTCATTTCTGATGACACTGTAAGTGGCCAAAATCAAGTGAAAAGTTTCAAGCAACCATAAGTTTACCCCTTCCTAACTATTCTGCCTTTAGTGGCAAAAGCATAGTAAAACTGGAATCAGATCTGCACTTTGTAGGCTGGGCTCTTTTCTAGCAGTTATTATCACAGAAATTTTGGGAGATAGCAGTTTGCTTTAGCTCAGGCCCAGCCAGGGCTGTATTTTCCCCATTTGAAAATGTTGAGCTTCTCCAGCTGATGGCATCTCTTGGTATCTTCTGATCTGCTGCACTCTAATACAAAGCAATTGGCAGGAACTGACATGGAGGAGATAGATTTCAATATAAGGAAGAAAGGTTTGAAAGAATAAATGCTGTGTTTAGACCTCTGCTAAGTACAAAAGACACCTTTCTGTACAGCACACTGATAAACAGACATGGATTGGGAACGACCTGCAGAAACCATGGCATGGTTGTAGTGGGTTGACAGTTGGATTGGATGATCCACTTCCAGCAGGCAGCTCTGATGACAAAGGTGTTAAACACCTGAAATGAAAGTGCCACAAATATTTCTGGATATTTTCCTGTATCTTTTTCAATAGATTTCAGAATGTGGTGACCATGAAGACATGGTCTGAATTGATGGATTGATCTCTTGAATATAGATACCACAGTACCTCAATGATAGTTGAGATTTCTACTAGAAGTTTGAAGTTAATGGTCTAGTTGGCACCACCATAGCTCCTCCAACTTTCAAGCTCTTCTCCAGTTGCTACAGTCAATCAAAGATTACAGAACGTGGCCTCACAATCACATCTACCAGCTCTCTCAGCACCTGTGGGTGCATCCTATCACAACTCCCAGAATTACAAACGTCCAGTTTGTTTAAGTATTCCTTGACCTGGTCCTCTTCCACCAGAGGTACAAACTTTCTGCATTTATTCCTGTAATCTACCTAAGCTTGGGTAATATATTCTCCCTTGAGCCACTGTGATTTCCAGGTAAGCTACAGGAAAACTTATGTGTGTTGGGTATGATTCAGTCTCTATTTTATTCTTTTAAAAACTTTGATACAACCACTAAGAAAGAAATCCTACTGTATTCCAGTCTACTAGTGTTACTTCATTTTGTTCTTCCCCTATTTTTTTCCTTCTTCTAGGAGAGGGTGTGAAGGTACTGGCATTGGTTACTGCTGGCATTTTTCTTTAAAATTTCCAGGTAGAGAAGTTTAATCGATTCTGAGGGAAAAAATAAAGGAAACACAGTGTCAGAATATTTGCTCTTAATTCAGAAATTCTAGACTTTTTTTTTTGTCACAAATTCCTCTTGAAACAGGGGTTTGAAGATTAAGGAGTAAGCCACGTTGACTTTTGTTTTATTTTAAATATACTTCTCGCTTTTCCCATTAAGAAACAGCTCACATCAACTAAACTAAGAGGTTTTCTGAAGACGATGCTGTGAAATCACTTTGTTATTTTCTTATGATGGATGTTACTGTGATCATAGGGAAGTGTTTTAACTTGGAATATTCCCTGCCAAAGCCACTCAGTGTCACCTTTTCCTGACCTCTAACTATTTTGCCATCCCTTGGCTAAGTACTCCATCCCCACTGGGGTCAGCAGCTCCGCTGGACAAAATAACAGAAGTTTGTGACAGAAGAAAACATAGACAGCTTGTTCTCAAAGCAGATCCTGATCTAGCACCCCGATGAGCTGTAGGTGTCCCTGTTCAATACAGGAGAGTTAGTCCACATGGCCTTTAAGGGTCCCTTCCAACTCAAAATCCCCTGTGATGCAGAAGGCTCCAGAGCACCGCATTCTCCAGGGCTCTAGTACTATTTGGTATCTCCATTGCTGACCTGCATAAATATAGACTTTGCTTATCAGATGTGTAGGTAGCACTGGCTGGAGCTGGGAAGGAAAGGACCCATCAGAAGACTGGAAGAGAACCCAAAGCAAACTACAAATTTGTAGTAACAGCCTGGAAAAATAGGATGCCACATGGGCACAAACATGACAAATACCTAGATGAGGTTAACCAGCCTAAAAGGAAGGCTAGCTAGGGACAGGGGGAGAGAAAGGAGCTGGAGTTTGCAATGAGTCACACTGTGAATGTGAGTCAGCATTGTTCTGCTGTCCTGGGATGTATAAACAAAATAAAGCTCTGTAAGACACGTAAGCAATTCTTCCGTTCTTGCAGTCTTATTAGCTGACACGTTGAGCACTGAACGAGGCAGTGTCCATTCAAATAGAGGTGGAAAGAAAAATGGAAGAAAATCTATATGGGTAATAAAACATAGTCTGTCGTGACCAAGGAGAAGTAGAGGTAGTTTAGTCTAGGGAAGAGAAAAGCAGTCTGAATTTTGGCTTCGCCTTTTGTTTGGATGGTTGACCCTGCAATCCTGCCAACCCCCTTTTAGCATAGCTTTTGTTTCATTTCTGATGTCAGCGTTGCTCCAGTTTAACAAAGCAACTCCAAGAAATACAGAAACTCCGTCCTGTGACATCACATTGGCTTTCCTATATTTCACCATGGCTGGGGCCACAAACCGGCTGTAGGAATCACAGAAATACGCCTGGTAAGGTCTGCAAGAGGTCACTTGGCTTTCCATCCTCCTGGATGAAGGACCATCTGCGCACAGGAGGCCTTGCAGGTGTTTGGATAATCTATTTTTAAAAACCACTGGGACTTGGAGTTCAGCACTGACATTCATACATTAGGAGAGAGACTCTACCCTCTTAGCTGTTTGGTTTTTTTTTTTCTCCTTTTCGGTGTGTTTGTTTTTCTCTCTCCTGTAAAATCAACAACCTCGGTTTTTAAGCTTCTTAAACACCCTTTTTTTCACCTCATCTTAGCGTGCAGGATTAATTCATAACTTCACCAATTTGCCCTGTGTGCAAGTTAGAGCATCTGGAATGCAGCTAGCAAGAGTTGTCCCACTGACAACCTCCAGAAGCAGCTCTAGTAAGGCACATGTCTTTCACATCTTGTCTGAAGCCTGCCAACACAGAGTGGTGCAAGCTGCCTGCATGCAGGCCACAAAATCATCCTTTTAAAGCAGATGTTTCCAAAGTGTCCTTTTTAGTAAGGGTGGGTCACCGAGCTTTCTCCTCCATCATTCGTAAAGGGCACGGCGACTAACAAAATTACTCCAAAACCTCGATGGAAGATACTATTGGCTGCAAACCTAGCTTTCTCCTGAGTCGTGAAACTGGGGGGGAATTCCCAGTCTCTTCCCCAACATTACACAAGCATCATTTTGTAAGGAGCACTTTTTACCACTGGTGAAACCAGGATGTTTCCATTTCAGATTCCTAATGTCGACGGGTGACTTAAATCTTCAGAAGTTGCCACTGTGTATACAAAGCAACCGAACTCTTTCCCCACTGCTCCTGTTCCAGGCTGACTCATCTGACACAAGGCAGATGGTTATTTGTGCTTCCAAAACCTGGTGGTTATCCTGATGAGGAGCTTTATTTTCACAGGTACAGGTGGAAAGAAAACTTTTCCTAGGGCAAAAAACCCCAAAACCATAATTTCTTGTTACTGATCCATTATACCTCACAGAAACATCAAAAGCAATAAAAAAATGAAGATATATCATCACATGAATTATTAGAAGATGATTTCTGACCAAATATATTGTTTATTTGCCCAGATTAGCTGAACAAGGCCTGATGACCTTGCTCCAGACTTAGACTAGTCCAGCTTTCTTGAGAGTAAGGTGCTTTGCAAGGTGCTTAGACAAGAGGAAGGGCAGTGCCCATGCTCTGCAGAGGCACCGTGTGTGGTCAGAGCACACAGTTTTAGTGAAGAAAAGAGGTTTCCTCCATGTTAAGGTTATCCTCTACTGTGACATAAACCAGAGATGAAAATCTGATCCAAATCCATGTCTTCTCTCCAAGCATAAAAAGATACGTAGAGCAATAATGCAATTGTTAGTTGCATTATATATGGGATCACTTTAATGATAAGCAGTTTTGAGTATTTTACCTTGAACATCCTTTACAGCTGTAAAGTGTATGTCCCTCTACATTATCCACTTGCATATCTATTTAGGATGAGCTCTCAGTGAAGGCCTGCATTTCTCTCCATTGATCTAAAAAAGAGTTTGGAGTCACTGTTGTAGGTATCTATCTCGCCTACTACTCCCCACTGTAGTCTTCATTTAAAACTGGGCCAGAGAGCCCTTTGGCGGGAAGATTTTCTGTACCAGCGGTTACAATTTTGCATGATTTTGTTTCCAGATTAATGTATTTGCCTTTCAAATATTTACTCCTTCACCCAACAAGCTATGTGTTTAAATAAGCCAGAAAACCATGAAGAGGGAAGGCAGGGTTTAGCAGTGAGGCAATTTGTATAGGGAATATCTGAAGATGGAGTTTGGTAGTGCCAAGCAGCAGCTCACAGGGTGTTGGAAATGATCATTTGATACACATTTTTTGTAGTTATTACCACTGCTAGGCACGTCAGCATCAGGAAAAAAAAAAAACCAAAAAACCAAAAGGGTCACATTAAAGAAACAAAACGCAAAGAACCAAATTATTTTCTTAATATAGTTATAGAAGTTATTTGAATTATACTTAAGCTTCCAGACTCTGTGGAATTTTAACTGAACTGTCAACCGAGCTGTTTCTGTCTTTGCTTGCTAAATAATAACAGAAATTATTTCCTGAACCAACAGTACAAACTGCACTGCTTCCCCCAGTTTGAACTATAGACAAGAACTTTTTTTGTGAGATTATTCTTATGGCATCTCATCTACACATTGGCTGTTTTCCATGAGAAAAAAACAAAATCCGTGAGCAAATTGGAATTGGTGGCAACAACTGCCAAGCAAGGGAAGATTTGGGTGTTGCACAGGTACCCACAGCCTCTGCAATTCAGTTCCATGAGCAAGCTCAGCCCTGGTTTGCCTGTTTAAAAGGTTAAGGAAGGACCTCTTCTTGGTTGCCTTAGATGCAGACTTCAGGACAAGCATTGTAGAATTATTAGAGTTGGAAGGGACCTTCACAGAATGGTTTGACTTGGACTAGATGAACTTTGAAGGCCCCATCCAACTCTCCTGCAATGAATGGGGACACCCACAGCTCCATCATGGTGCCCCCAAGCTAAACACCCTCTCATGTCACCTCTCTCCCCCCACTCACTCAAGGAGCCCCTCTAGAAGGTGGGCTTTGGTTAGACACAAACCTTGGTGAAGAGTGGATGTTGGTCTTAGCATCCTACATCACTCAGAGCTTGAGATCTAAAACGACAAGAAGTGATGAAGGAAACATCTCTTGAGCTGTTCCCTATGGACAGTGTTGCGTCCTCATCACTGAGGGGCCAGGGGTACGCTGGAGAACTCCTATAAAATTACCAAGATGGGGCAGCCACCCTTGCAAATGTCTCATTGCACCCAGCTGGGCCTCTTGTTTCCTGTATAACTTGTATTTAGGCAGAGGGGAGAAGCTATTTAGCATTGCTCAGAATGCTTTAAGCACAACCACAGAGGGTCCTGGGGCAGCTGAACAGGATCACAGTGCTTTTGAGGTCAGGCAGGATGGGGCTCTGAGCAGCAGATGGAGCTGTGGGTGTCCCTATTCATTTCAGGGCAGTTGGACCAGATGACCTTTAAACATCCCTTCCAACACAAACGATTCTATGATTTCCAGCCCCTCCAGCCTGCAGAAAATCACTTGAGAGAGCTCTGCAGAAGAGGAGAGTTGTGATAAGAGGGTGATAGGGAGTCAAGAGAAGCCAGGTTGACTGGCTCACACTCCCCTTCAGCTCCACTTGTGCCCTCAGCTGCATGGCAGAGAAGAACCTTAGTACAGTCGTGCCTCTCCAGTTCAGCAGGACACAGAGTTTCATCCAAAGGGAGCACTCAGCCCCCCTTATCTCTTAGTGGGTGGCTGAGATTTTCAGGATCATGGATGATTATTCTATTTGTTTCGCCCCTGTCAAAGAAGGAAATGGGTCAGCTTCTGCCAAGTAATTTTACACCTAAGTATTTCCTTCTGTTTGTCTTAAAAACAGCTTAGTATGGATGTTACCTCTAGGTCACGGGGTCACTGGGGGATTGGCAGAGGCTTTTCTGGGCTTCTCAGACCACAGTGCACTCCTGGAGGCCTGTTCCTAATTGTCAGGTGGAGGCAAGGGAGCACAGAGTCAGCTCAAAACATGCAGCACCTCAGAGCAGGGCTTTGTCCCTTACATAAGGCATGTAACTAACCAGGCATGCTGGGTGCCTTGCTGCAGAGGCACAGAGAGAAGCTACGTATGCATGCATGTACATACATAGCAGGTCATTTTTCACTTTGCAGAGCATAAGCTCTGATGCAGAGAATCACACACGAGGAGGTAGTGAAACCATCCAGCCCAACAATGCTGCCTTTCACTGTGCTGTAAGATAAAGGATCACTCCTTCCTGCCCGTCTGTTTAAATGGAGTTTTGTGCTACTGAGAGGTGCTGGATGGGTGAGTAGTATGAGGCACATTTTATTTATTCCTAGCAGAAACACTACGTGGGCCCTTGAAACCTTGTGCTGAGAATAGAGCTCGTTCTGGGTCTGAGCTTCCACTGAATCAAAGCATATCCTGAGTTAGAAGGAGGTCCATAAGTATCATCAAGTCCAACTCATCTGCCTGGTCAGATCCCTGGATATCATCATATTCTGCCCCTAAATGCCACCTGACTATGATCAAGGTCTCATGATGTCTATTATCAGACAACTCTGCAACTGATGAATATAACACAATGGGAAGCACAGCAATGACAGCAGAGTAGCAAGGTCCCAGGCTACAGCAAGTGAGGGTTTGCTCAAACACACCAGACACAGAGATAAAGGAAAAAAACTGCTTACCTTCAGAACACCTCAGGTACACAGGGAGCACCAACAAGATGCCTTTACCTCCACTTCCAAACCTTAAATGAGGTCTGGGAAAGGATGGACCCTGGCTTCACCCCTTCCAGTCACTCAGGTACATTGGATGCACCTGAGCTCCCCTAGGTTGGCCCTGCCTTCCCACCAGATGCTTCAAGCCATGACTTAACATCTCTGCTACAATGGGCTAAAGGTCAAGGGTACAATTTCACATTAGTTAGAGATACAGGACATGAGAGACAAGTGTTGGGAGGAAGAGAGTAGGTATTGTGTGCTGCATTAAGTTTACTTTGCACCACTGACCAAGCAGCCTTGTTGGCAGCAAGTGTGTTCATGCATCAGCCCTTACAAAGAAGGGCACTCATTGACCTTCTGTCTTGCATAACAAAGATTCTGTATTTTTCTCTTATGGGTTCAAACTAAATATGAAATCTCAGTATTCTCCATAAAGCACTGACTACAGCTCCTGAAGAGCCTGATGAAACAGAGCAAGATCCCACAGCCAGGCAGTGTCCACCTTGTCAACACAATAGTCTTCAAGCAAATCCTTATTGTCATGGGGAACCCAGAGAGATGGTGTAGTGTTGAAATGAGACGTGTGTGGCCATGTTTTAAGTAATGAAGTACAGAATGAACCCTCAATAAACATGATCCAAATGCTCTCCAAGTTAAAAAAATACAGGTGAGGTCTTCCTGCCCAGAATGCTGCAAGGGATAAGGGATAAGTCATGTCTGTGACTCTTCTGTCTCTCACCTACTCCTTGTGAACACTTAAGTAGTTTTGATCAATATCAGCTGTTTTGTGATGTAACACATGAGCAAGTATGCTTGCAGGAAATAATCCCCACTGCAAAGAATTGCTGTCTAAAGAGATAAAGAAGGGTAAGAAATAAGTCTATGGAAAAGAAAAGCGATGCTATGAAGATGAGGGATTCAAGAAGACCTTCTTCAAGACCCAGTCCAGCATTTCATCCAGCAGAGCTGTATCTTTAGCAGGTATTTTCTATTTCTTCTGCTGCCTGATGCTGGAAGATGGCAAGTTTTCAGTTTGTTTTGTTAGTCACATTCCTCTTCTGAATGCTCTGTGGACCCGGAGGAGAGGCAGGAGGTGTCATGTACGACCTTGGAAGGTCAGGGAGATTAATGTAACAAACCATCATCTCTGTCCATGGCTGTTATCAGACTCCTAGGAATAGTTGCAAATGATTCCTGGGTCCTGCACTGCCAACACGTTTTCTGTTTGTCTGGTTGCTCTTTTTTTTTTGGCCACAAACGTGCTGAACCTCACAAAGAGAAAGGATCTGAGTGACAGAAGCAGCTAAAAATGTTTATTTACTAGCAGGAATGATTTCCTGGATGCCAAAGCCAAAAACTAATTCGCAAGTAGCTTCTTGTGACTTGCCCACATTTATATGAATTGCCCTATGAGTGGAAACTGAAAAGGTTAGTACTCTTCAATTTGTCTAAAAGGATTCTGCAGTCAGTATAATTAAGCTTTGGGAAAAAGTAAATCAGTCAGCAGAATGCAGAATTGTGTTTACCAGATCCCATAATACAAGAACTAGAAGGCAGTCAACAAAAACTAGCAGATAGTTAAAGAAGAGGAAAAAATGTGTCTTTGCGCTGAGGGCAATGTATGTCTGGAAATCACAGATTCATAGAACCATTGGGGTTGGAAAAGACCTGTGGAGATCATTTTGTCCAGCCCCTGGGTGCTGCAGGAGGGAGATGATATCACTGAAGTATCAGAAAAAATTGATGGACAAAGGAATAATGGAATTCTGAAGGGTCCAGGCAGGGATCGTGCACTGTCACCTCTCCAGAGCAGCAGCAGTTGCTGGGGGATCAAGGAGTTGTGGATTTACAGAAGGTGGCTCAAAATAGCCACTGCCTCAAGACCACGGGCCTGCTGAATCACAGAATTGTTAAAACTGGCAACTCCTGCTGGGATAATCAAGTCCAACCTCAACTCATCCCCACTGTGCCCACTGATCGTGTCCCTCAGGGCCACTTCTCCACGGTTCTGGAAACAGCTTCAGGGATGGTGACACCCTGTGCCAGTGGTTGGCTGCTCTTTGGAGAAGAAACAGTTCCTAATACCCAACCTGACTCGCCCCTGGTACGACTTGAGGCCAACACCTCTTGTCGTATTGCTGTTACCTGGGAGCAGAGGCTGACACCCACTTCGCTCCAATGTCCTTTCAGGAAATTGCAGAGAGCTGTGAAGTCTCCTCTGAGCCTCCTCTTCTCCAGACTGATCAGTCCAGGTCTGACCCCAGAGAGCATCTCCTCAGCTCTCTGAAAAAAACTCAGAGCAGTATACAGCTCAGAGTCCCACTCCAGCCTAGTGGAGCACACTGCTACCAAAACACCCCCTGGCAGCCCCTCAGATGCTTCTGCATGGCTCCTTTCACCACATCCTCCATGCAGGACCTGTGTTCAGGTGCTTCACACCTGTGTGAGCACAACATGATGACATCCACGCTGAAGATGTGAAGTCCCAAGTCAGCTCCCATTGTAGGTAGGCACTGAGATCCTCTCAGCACAACTAAGCGAAGAGCTGGGGGCCACAAACAAAATCTTTTGTGGGGAACTTGACTGAAAAACCCATGCTCTTGCTTCCCAACCTTGTTCTTGAGTTACATTTATGCACCCCTTTGGAAATGAATACCAAAAATGACTAATTGTCCCCCGGAGAGGCCAGCCTCCCTCCAACATTGTGGAAGGAGTTCTAGCAAAAGAAGCCAGAATCTGCTCCCTGTAAATCTGGAAATAAACCCAAAAAAATCTGTGGACTGAAACACACCAGAAAGCAGCGTTTGGCTCTGAAAGCAAATTCTTCAGCCACAGCTGTTGCATCACTATAGGAAAAGGAGGAAAACAAACGGCTTGGTGCCTATAAACAAGGGCCATTGTTAAATGTACTTGAGGATTTTCGTGGAGACAGCATCAAATTTCAGGCTTCCTGCTACTAAGTAAACGCTCACTGATATGTGGAGGCTGCTCCTGTCTCTGAGTTTGCAAAAAGAGGAATTGTTAGTATGTTAAAAATGTAATAATTATCTTCCTTCCCTGCAGTATCTGAACTTCATTTTGCTTTGAGCCAGGGTCTTAGGTAGAGAACAAGCCCAAGAGAAACACAGATGTAAACTCCAAGGCATGGAGAGTTGCTCGTTCCAGGCTGAAAGACCAGACTCACTCGGCTCCAGTTCACCTGTGCTATTTTGACCTAAATCAGGGTGTGCTGGGGGAGGGAAAGGTTTATAAATAGGATTGTGGAATGTGAATGGGTGCTGGTCCAGGTGCTGGGAATAAAACAGAGCCCACTCTTCTAGATCCACACTCAGTGCTGGGCCTGACTGCACCAGAGCAGTCTTTGCTCCCAGGCAGGCAATGTGTTGGAGCTCCCATGGCAGTGGAGCTGGAACCAGATGATCTTTAAGGTCCTCTGGCCATTCTGTGACTCATTTTATTCTAAGAGCACAGTGTTTCCAGCCACGAGTAAAACCAAATGGGATCTACCCACCTGCTCCCCTGACTTCCCCCATTCTACACTTTCTTCTCTCATAGGTTCATAAGGTTGGAAAGGACCTACAAGATCATCTAGTCCAACCATCCTCCTATCACTATCCCTACCCAACTACTAAATCAAATCCCTTAGCACCTCATCTAAACGCTTCTTGAACAGCACTAGGGATAGGACTCTCCTTTCAGTGTGAGCGTTGTTACCCTCCTTGTATATTTTCAGCATCACAGAAGTAAAGTTTCTAGGCCAGTGAGCACGCTGAAGAGGGAACAACAGAATTCAGAAGAGCAAGAACAGGGGAAAAGGGAAAAGAAAGGCAGCATAATCTGACACCATTTTTCACTCTGATCCTCTCTGTGGAGAGGATGCCTTAACATGTTCACTAATGAACTGCTGACCTGGAGGTGAGCATCCCATTGTAACAGCGCTAATTTGCTTTCTTTGCATCTCCTCAAGATTCTTTATATAAAACTTAGCATGGCAAAAAACAAACAAGAAAAAAAAAATCCCACAGCACCTTGATAGGACAAAAGAATCAGCTGATGGATATTTGATGTTGTTTCCAGTCTTTCTGTGGATTCATATGGCTATGGATTCAGCACTGATTCATACAGATCGAAATACAAAGTGAATTAATGTTTATCAGATAGCTCTGTAAGTGCCCACGTGAGAAGTTACCTCTCTCTGTAACGCGATGGATTGAAATCCATCTCTCTGTTTTCAGACAATCTGCTGCTGCCCATCCCTCAGGTCAGCACATTTCCTTATTAAAGGTAAATTAAAAATAAGACTTCTCTAGGGTAAGAAGTTTTCTCAGTCTAAGGCAGGTTTATTTTTATTTTTTTATATTTCTCACTGAGGAAAGTGAGAAAAGCATGTGCTTATTCTGAGCAGCTCTGGAATAAAGAGATATTTGAACTGTATCTCCTGCAGAGAGTGGCAAAATCTCCTGATGTTGTGTCATCAGCTCTCTCATTGTTTCCTAGCTGGGTTCAATGGATGGGTGATGGTTTACCCTCAGCCCTCACCTGCTGCCTGATGGTACAGTGAGTTACGTATTTTATATTCTAAAGGGTCATCAGAAAACTAAGGGATAAATGAGACTGGAGCAGAACTCTGGAGGTGCCTATTCCAAGTCCCAGACAGAAACAAGTCCCCCAACTTTGGAGACATCCAGAATTTTGCTAGGGTGCAGTCCATCCCATCATCTGCGTGATGAGCTAACATGGAAAAAATAAGAGCCGCAGCGTTCCTCTGCCAAATTGCAGGGATCTCTTTCAAGGTTCTAAGCTAAGAACTAAACCAATGTGGCCAGAAATGGGGACGTGGTTTATTCACACTGCTATTTTCCGTGAAACACTGCTAATGCTTCAGAGGCACACTGGAACCACCAAATAAAATATTTGATTTTTTTGTGTGTGCCTTGTCACGATGGCCCTTGTGTTTGTCTCACAGCCTAAACAGACTGGGAAAGCGAGGAAGGCTCCTGAGAAGGCATTTGCCAAGAAGGCCATTTGGGCTGCAGTGCACCCTGACCACCCAATGCGCTCTGTGAGCAGGAGGAACTGGAGATGTTTGTCCCTCCATGGAAAAGCATCTCTGGGATGAGGAGCAGAACACCTCTGTAGTAACTTGAATGTAACTGCAACATCCCAGGTTGGTACTGAGGTCTTCTGGAAGGCACAGTGGGACAAACAGCTCTCTTCTGGGGAAAAACACTTTAGAAATCCAAGGACCTGGATTCTGGAGACATCGAGTCACATCTCTCCTTTGGCCAACCCTACTACACCATTACCCCAGATAAGAATGCTCCTGTTGGCATATGATGCAGAACCCCCTTCCCCTCACTGTTCCTCAAACCCCATCCCTGGAAACTGGGCCTGACCTTGCTTAGCTGGGAGAATCTTAACACAAGCATTTGAGGGCTTAAAGCAAGACAAAAGCAGTTCCTGTAAAATCTGTCAGGACTGATCAAAACCATATTGGCTGCTTCAACTTGAAAGGCCCTAATCTCCTAGGGACAGAGCAATGGAGGGTTGCAGGATTCTTAGAGCACTTATCTGCCTTCACAGCCTGCATCTGGGTGGATTTAACCTCGATCCTGCCTGTGGAAACAGCCACTGGATGTGTGCAGCCCATCTCTGGATCAGGGGGAGGGGAGGTTACGTTCCTGGTTGTCTTGAAAGGAGATATCAATCATCCCCTCAAGAAAACACTCCCTGAATCTAAACAGCATCCATAGCAGCTGCTCAAGCCCTCATCCATTATTCCCCCCACGCACAGAGTATCAGAAAAAGATGGGGGAAAAAAAAAAAAGGAAGAGAAAGAAAAGCCCTACCAAAATCAGAAGTCCTGAAAGTTCACTCGGAAGAGATGCGTTCAGGCTTATGAGACATCCACGGCACATGGCCAGCATTGGGGTGACCTGTGGGCTGCTCCCCCAACGGGACTCAGATTACACCGACCATCGCACTCCTTCCAGATGAGACCATTAGCTCTCAGCCATATCAATCATCCCCAGCTCATGGATTCTGCACTGCCACTGGCCCCATATGTCCCTCCTTTTCCCCATATCACCTCTCACGACATTGCACCCCAGCTCCAAGCCTCTCTCTTCCAGGCACCGAGCTCATCTCTCTTTCATTGCACGGATTGTTTTTTCCTTCTTTCCTTCTTCTTTTTCAACCCCCCCCCCCCCCTTTTTCACTTCTAGGCTGCTGACACGTAGATTTATAGCCAAATGTCAAAGCTTTCTGGGTCTTGGACTAGTTCTACTTACTCTGTGAAACTTCTGGAAAAAGAATTCATGGGCTGGAAGGGCTTAAATGCATCTGTGGCAGATTCAGCTCCTTGCTGTTAGCACCCTTCAGAAGAGCTGAATGCTGGCCAGGTTTTGTTTATTTTCTTCTCTAAATCCCCTTCCCTCTCACTTTTTTTTTTTTTGTTCTCCGGTGGGGAGGAAAAAAAGAAAAGTCTGATGCAACCTTTGTCTCCCAGCGTTCCCATTTCTTTTCCTTTCAGCATCTTATCACAATTCCTTCTAACTCCACCGCCTCTCTCCACCACCTCAGCATCCCCATAAAAAGGGCTCAGTGGCTGCTGGAATTTCCTTCCCATCACGACGATGGCCATGGCAGTTAGCAGGTCCTAATTCACGCGCTCATGCATGGAGACTTGGCTATGGCTGCTCAGTTCTCACCAGTCTCAGGGTGGAAATTCCTTCAGAAGCTGAAGACCTCGCTGCAGCCAGCCGGCAGGGTAATGATCCAGAACTAGAGTCACCACGTTCATGGCTAGTTTAACAACTTATTTTGTTTCCAGCACTGCACACTTCTTGCCTAACCCTCAGAGGTATCCTGCTTCAGACCAGAAGCCCTATTTTAACTTGAAAAGGTCAACCCCAAATTATTCAAGCTCTCATTTCAGACTGCGTGTCTAGCTTCAAAACCAGGGCAAAGTGCAGGCAACTTGAGTTGGAAAGGCCACCAAGGCAAAGCAGAGAATACAAGCCATCCATCCACAAAGATATGATGCCTGCAGCTGTCCTGGGTGACTTTTCCCAAGAGCTGTTTCTCATACACTGACAAAGAAGAGTCTTGGTCTTGTGGCTTGATACCAAGAACACGCAGGTCTCTGGCTCTGGATTTACAGACCAGCTTACTTGGTGTCTGGGCTCCCACTCAGACTGCCTGGGATATCCCCTTTGTAGAACACAGTCCCAGACCCATCTCTCGCAGAGGAGATGTCTCCAGGCTCATCTACCCATCCAACCAGCTTCCCTATTATGTGGGTCTTGCATCAGATGTGTATGGAGAGTCCTGACCCTCATCTGTACCCAGCATGGTCTGACTGAGAAGTAGGACCTTTGTCCCTTCATCTCCTCCAGCAGAATACAAAGCAGGTAATTGCCCAGGGTCTGACTTCTGGAGACAGAGACTGGAAGATGTTGTGTCCTTAGAAAAGTCATGCAAACACGTGTCATTCTGAAACAGAACAAAACAAACAGGAGTTTCCACTTTAAAGCATGTTTTGTAACTCTGCAGACCACACTGATGCTTCTACAACTGCCCGGGAACACAGACCCCTAATATAGCTATAGATGCTTACATCGTGCACATCACGGTGCTGGGGTCTGTGAGTAACTGGATAAGCCCATGATGAGTCAGAGGATGGAAAACACAGATGCAGTGGGACCAGCAATGCCACCGCTGTCCTCTCTGCAAGTTCACTGCTGCATCACCATTGTAGAAAAAGCTCCTTTTACACTGCTAGGGTCACTGTGGCATTTTTCTCTTTTACTTCTTCATAGCCTTGATCTTGGTGGGAAGATGGAATACTCCTGGGCAGCAAAACCTGTGGACTCCCTGCAACCAACACCAGCTCTTAAATCTTGAGATTTCTGGTGAATATCAACAAACAAGTATCTTACTGCATACAGAGGATTGTAGAGTACTTGGTCTCTGTCTCTTCCCCTTGGGCCTTGGGGAGGCCACTCTGCAAAGGTCTTTGGTTGACACTGAAGCTGCTAAGCTTTTCAGCTTCACTCTTCCATCAGTCCCCAAGGTAAAACCTGCAGTCATGCACGCATCTGAGCAGCCTTGCAGGGTTTGATTTGTAACCTGGATCACACCAGCTGGTATTCATCTCATCCAAACGTAGATGTCGACAGTGCAGATTTCCCTACCTGTCATCTCGACTTCCTGGAGGGTTTGTGGCAGGAGCAGGAACTCGCAGGCTGCGACTCATCTGACTTATTTTAGGTATCTACATCAGAACGAGGTGAATCATGCCTGAAAGTTCCTTTTTGTTTCCTCCATTAACTATATATATATAAAAAAAAATCCCAGTCTAGACTAGATTTGAGCTGCTGGCAAGACATCCATGAGGAAAAGCCAGAAGGACAGGTCAAAATTTCAGCCTGGACAGAGGGAGAGATGGATTGGAAGACAGAGGTGGATTTGTGAGTCATCAGCATAGACAGTGTGTTTGTGGATGAGGTTCCCTGAGAGATGGGGCACACGGAGGGAAAAGAGACCACGTGCAAAGTGCTGTTAACAGTCCCATAGGCAATGAGTAGAGAGATCAGGAGAATCCTGCAAAGGTGACTGAGAGGTGGGAGGAGAAACAAGAGGGAAAAGAGTAGCAGAAATGAAGAGGAACAAGACCTCAAAAAGAAGGGTATGTCCAGTGACAGTGTGGATGGGGCTGGCAGGTCCAAGCCACCCATGCACACAAGGCAGACTTGAAGCTTGGCTGGGAAGAGATTGATAAACATTTTGATAGCAGCAGTTTCAGTGCAATAGATGAATATAAGAGATGTCCTGCAAAAGAGGGTGAATCATGATAGGCTTCAGATCTGGGAGAAATAAAGCATGTTTGCAGTGGCAGGAAAGGGACAAAAGATGTGAGAGGGCTGAGAGAAGGTTGGAGAGCTAGATGGAAGAGGCAATGGGAAAGATGTGCTGGGAAGCTGTCAGTAGGGAAAGAAAGGCAAGAGAAGATGAAAATAACTGATGAGAAATGTTTATATGTGCAAAACCAAAGAAGAAAAAGCCTTGATCTGTATGTGGTGACAGTCTCTGCTTTCACCACCATTTGGATCTGCTATGAAGTGCACAGGCAGGTATTTCCAGGAATATGCAGAGTTAGGGATTCAAGAACAGTGTCGCCTTTTGGATGCAATTTAAAGCTTGCTGCTGAAAGCTGATCTCTATAAGGAGGAGTACAAAACGATTTTCCTTATGGAGGGATTGTTCCATAGAAATGAGTTTCTTAACATTTGCTCTACACAACTCTTGCTGCTCTCAGAGGCAGGTCAACAGGCCCTACCTCCATCCTGATGCACTTCAGTAGTTTCTTCCCTTCTTACTGCTTCAAAATCTTGTAGATCAGGGATGCGACAGTCCCCCTCTTCTCCGTTCTCTTAAGATGCATCTGCAGTACTGCATTTCCCTTTGGGGTCTCCAGTGGAAGGACATGCAGCTGTTGGAGTGGGTCCAAAGGAGGCCATGAGGAGGCTCAGTGGCTGGAGACGGAACCTATGGAGGCAGGCTGGAGAAGAGTAGGCTCAGGGGACATCTCATTGTGACCTTCCTGTACCCAAAGGGGTCCTCAGGAAAGCTGGAGAAGGACTTTTTGTGAGGCCATGTAGTTATAGAACAAGCAGTAACGCTTTCAAACTAAAAGGGAGTGTATTTAGATTAGGTATTTGGAAGAAATTCTTCACTCTGAGTGGTGAGACCCTGGCAAGGATGCCCAGAGAGCAGGGAGTGCCTCATCCCTGGAGGTGCCCAAGGCCATGGATGAGGTTCTGGGCAGCCTGAGCTGGTGGGAGACAGCCAGCCCACAGCAGGGGTGGGGCTGGGGGGCTTTAAGGCCCCTTCCAACCCAACCATGCTGTGATTCTATGTTTCTACCAAAAAAAGCATAACATTTACAAAGATTAATAAAGAGGTAAAAACAAAGATACCGATTACAAAGCCCATTAAAATAGGCCAGCTAGGGGCAGATGTTCATGGGTCGACTGGAACTAGATGATCTTAGTGATCTTTTCCAACTTGAATGATTTGATGATCCTATGATTCTGTGACTTCTGCAGAATCACACACAGAGCATTGCAGGTCTCACTAAGGTGCTCTACCCTTTTAGCATATCATGTGCAGTGTCCTCCTCTCTGTTCTGCCCATTCAGTGCCTCTTGGAGGGACCTGAGCATGGTGTGAATGAACCAGAGCTCAGCAGTAATGCTGGGGAGCAGTCTGGTGGCACGTCCAACTGCAGCATTACCTGCATAGGGTGAGCTGTGGTGGGCATGAATGCAGAGGGAAGAATCCTCCTAGGACAACAAGTGCAGTCTCTAGCTTTGGTGCAGTAACATTTTGACAGGATCAGGGCAACTCTGTGGGTTGATCCTTGTGTTCTGGGGTGTGTTCTTAGTTGGGGCTGCAATTTCTGTATGTATGTGTGTAAAAGGGGGTTATAATCAAGATGATTCTGGTGCCCTCAGCCTCACTCACCCTCTTTCCCCCAGGTCTGAATCCTCCTTTCACTCTGCTGACATCCAGATGCTAATTTGTTCTCCCCCTGACCTTGCTCCTTCCCCTCCTGATTTGAAATTAGCTTACTAAAACATGTTTTCTTTTAAGAATCCACAGCCTAATCCAGAACAAACAAAACACATTTTCGCAAACCACCAACTGCATGAACTTCTGCCCTGGCCTTGACCGCACTCTCTCCGCCCCTCTCCACCCGGCCCCCCCATCCCGCCATCGCCATCCGACTGAGGTTTCCAGGACATTTTTATTCACTGACGAATACAGTTGCAACAGCTCAGAAACGGTGGAATTTTTTGGCAGCCGACGGAGATGTTATTTTATTTACTCTCCTTCTGCGTGCATTGGATTTGGAGCGGTGGGTTCGGAGACATGCGTGATGAAGATGGATTTGCACACGTTGGCTTTCTTCGGCGGGCCGTGCTGTAGGTGGAGAAAAGCCCTGAAAGGGAGAGCTCTTCATTCTTATTAATCTTGAGGGAGGAGCTCTTAATGCTTATTAACCTTAGGGTTTCAGAGAACAGATGGTTTGGGACCTGAAGCACTGAAATGAGGCTGAGATGGGGCTGTTGGAACAGAACCGTTAATTATTCCAACAGCACGCAGGTCAACAGTTGCCCTTTTTTCAGCATTTCCTATGAATGGCTGGGTTGTTTGGTTGTTTATCTTTCTGGTTAAGACCTCCCCCCACTCCCTGCAGAACACACAAATTCAGTCCCAGAGAAGTCGAAGGTTGAATACCAGCACTCTGCACCTCGATTCCCTATTCAAAAACTCATTGTGACTTGCAAAAGAGGGAGTGAGCAGGGGGCAGCCCTCCTTTAGACGTGGGCTATTGCTTTAATGTACCTTGGCTGCTCCTGGGAAGGGGTGTCAGTTCCATCTCTGACCAGTTAACAAGAGTCATGGAATAATAGAATGGTTTGAGTTGGAAGGGACCCTTAAAGACCATCCCTGCAATGAACAGAGACGCCTACAGCTCCATCAGGTGCTCAGAGTCCCATCCAGTTTGACCTTGGGTGTATCCATGAGGCACTCCCCACCTCCCTGGGCAACCTGCTCCAGTGCTTCACCACTCTCAGTGCAAAATCTTTTTCCTTACATCCAGACTAAACCTCCCCTCTTTTAGTTTGAAACCATTTTCCCTTGTCCTGTCATGCAGACCCTGTTTCAGAGTCTATCCCCTTCTTTCTTATAGCCCCCTTTTAGATATAGAAAGTCTGCTCTCAGGTCCCCTGGGAGCCCCCTCTGCACAGCCCCAGCTCTCAGTCTGTCCTCATAGGAGAGGTGTTTCACCCCTGGGATCATTTCTGTGGCTCTCCTCTGGATGCACTCCAACAGCTCTGTGTCTCTCCTGTACTAAGGACTCCACATCTGGATGCAGTACTCCCAGCTGTGCCCTCCCCAAGACAGAGCAGAAGGGATGAGAACCTCTCTCACCCTGCTGGCCACATTCTGTGCCGTGCACCCCAGGGGCTCATCGGCCTTTTTGGCCACCAGGGTTCACTGTTGGCTTGTGGTCACCCCACCGGCCACCAGGATCCCATAATCCTTCTCCTCTTAGCTCTTATCCATTGGGTCATCCTTCAGTCACTACTGACACAAGCAATTATTCAATTTCAGTTGTAGGATCTTGCCAGCTTCGTGCCATCATCAAACATGCTGAGGGTGGACTATATCCCTTTCCTTTGTAATGGATCTTAATGGCTGTGTCTGGAATGGATCTGATCAGAGTCACAACTTCAAGGGGTAAAGATAGAAAAATCCAGAGCAGAATCCAGTATAATCCCTTCAAATGTCAATTTGACCAAAATTCCTGAGTTGTGGGACCTCTTGAAGGCGGCATATGAATAAGGAATATATTTTCCTTCTTTTCTCCCTCCCCTCATCCCTTCCTTCATTCTTTTCCTCTCCTTTCTTTCTTTCCTTTCATCTTTTTCCTGTTTGCATCTCCCAGCCCTGGGCTGGAGCAGCAGAACATTTCACTTCAACGACAAAGAGCTGATTTCCAGTGGCACTGGCTGAAGTCAGCCAGTCCCACTGGAGCCATGCTGCCCAACCACAACAACAGAGCTTCCACCTTGTTTTTCTGCAGTGGCTCTGGCAAAGGGAGTGCAGTAGCAGCTGTGCCATGGGAGAGCAATGGGCTTAGCTCATCTGAGCTGCTTTTACGGTGGGAGGAAGGAAAGAGGAAAGATGGGAGATATGAGCAGGACTGGATTCCTCTCTGAATCTTTGACCACACTGTTAAAAATAAGCATCTCCAAGGAGACGCTTGCATGACCTAGCTGTCCTGGTGTAGCTGCTCTTTGGCAGCGGCCAACACCTCTGTTGATGATTAATACAACTCAGGAAATGTAAAATATTAAATTTCCCCTTACAGCTCTGTTACCTGGGCACATCAGAATTATCTGCAGAGTATTTTGTGAAACGCAGCTTTAAAACAGTGCACCCAAACCCCTGAAGGTTCTCCGTAACTGAGGGTATGTAGGACACCTGCCTGCAGAGCACTGTCCAAACCCAAATCAGGGATTGCAGTGCAGAGTAAACAGATGAAATTACTCAGCCTCGGTTAGAATCAACAGACCAGATTAAAAGGTTAACGGAGTCATTTCTCACCTTTTAATCTATACATCTCTGACAAACAAAAGTGAAAAATACAGCCAGGTTGTCAGGGAAAGCAAATATTGTTTCGTTAAATGTTTTCATGTGTTAGAAATCTAATTTTCCAAGGAAAACAACTTCCAGGCTGTGCTTTCTGACTGTTCTAATTGTCATTCCCCATTCGGAACTGCACATGGCTGCTTCAGGAAGCCAGATTTGAGGGGATTGACAGGGCTCTCTGCCTGCCCAGCTTGCTCCTAGCTGACCCTACTCCATTCGTTTCAAAATCCATGCCTGCCAGGTTACTTTGCTGAGCTGAATAGCTGCTTCAGATCATTTTTCTCCAGCAGTCTTAACTTTCATTTTCCAAGTGGAAGATTTTGTGTATTCATTTCCTGACCACGCTACTGATCTCTCCAGAACATTTTCTTTATTTTTTTTCCTATCCACGTCCTTGTCCCGCTTTCAGATTTCGTTATGAGGATTTCTTCAACTCAGTCCTTAAGGAAGATGTTAAGGAGTAACAAGTATAACTGATCAGCCTCTCCTTGGACAAAATGACAGGACAAATGCAATCACAACTCTTTATATGCATATTTCTATACGTATGTGTATACATATATACACAAAAACAGTATATACATCAAAACAGCATTTGAGTGGTGCAGGAGACTGGTTCCAACTGGAGGGTGTTGGATATACTGTGTGAACAATGGTACTTCTGTGAAGGGAAGAGGACAGCAGAATACATAGATAGGCTAACAGTAGTTTTGGCACTTTGGGTAGGCAGAAAAACTCTCCCAGATCCTGTAAGGGAGGCCATTCAGGGAGACTGTCCTGAAATCTCAGCCTCTCTCTTCCCTTCTGATGGTAGAAAGAGAAATCCCAGAGGCTGTAAAAAACTCTCGTTGCTGTGAAAAGCCTCTGTCATGTAAATCCCAATAGAATGAGTCTCTTTTCAGCTCAGAGGAAATGTATCAATGGGGATGATGTGGCAGTGTGTACACTGAAAGAGTAATCAACCACTGGGGAGATCTGTAGAGCCCTGGGTCACAGGGAACATCCTCACCAGAGGTCTCACCAGCACCGGTGCTATTCCTTCTTGCCAAAGCCAGGATACAGGAGGGAGAAACCAGGCTCACACTTCAGGCTGGGCAGCCAGGGGAAGCCCTTTGGAGAGATCCTCTGGAATGAGATTTGTCCCAGCTCTTTGGCAAGCACTTGGGAAGAGTGAGACTGGTCCAAGTTAGTCTGGTCTGGCTGGCGGTGGGCATCTCTGGGAGGAAATATTCTCCATACAGCACAGCTCAGCCTGCTCTGCGCCAGCTCATAGCCAGCATGCTGACTCAAGCACTCTTGGATCAATGGGATGGCAGCATGTCTGGAGCATCCCAAGCAGACTAAGCCTGGAGGTTAACTGGGTCAAAGCATCTGGTTTTGATAAATAAAACAGTAAAAAAAAAAGTACAAAATAAGATACATTGCATAAATCTTGTATAAATAGATGCGATCTCTGAGAATGTGGAAGGAAATGAACTACTGCATGAAGATCCCATATTTGGCTTTTACAGAGGTCCTGTGCCCTTCCAATGAGGGCCCAGCCTTGTGGTGTCATCCTCAGTTACATTCATCACCTCTCCTTCCCCTGTTTATTTGTAACTTCTGCATCAGTGAATCAAGTGTCCGTCAGTTGGCAGTGGGTGCAGGAAAATGGCTCCCTGGGAAAGTTCAAAGCTGAGTGGTTTTGGGGGGATGACAGCATTTTGGTCGTATTCCGGTCAAGGATGTGAGAGATGGTGAGTCTCAGAGGTTTCTTCCCAGCAACAGCCTCACCAAGCTGCAAACACTTTCGGAGTTCATGGAACGGTGCAGAGCCTCTCAGCCCATTATCCCATCATCAAGGCATCTGACGTGGTGTCCCCCACTTGTGATTCATCCCCTCTTCCTTCCTTTGCCTATGACATTTTTGCCTGTAATTGGGGTCCAACTCACCCTCTGAACCACGGCACCAGCTCAAAAATATGCTTGTGCAACCCTAGGTCAGGATTTGCAGCTCTAGGAACTGCTGGCCAGAAACACTTGTAGTGCTGGCTGCTGGTAGTGTGGGTTCCAGTAAGGAGGGTCCAACCTTTGGGTGGCCAACAGCTGTACCCATGGAAGAAGAAAGCCATAAGGAGACCCAGACTCAGCGTGGCACTTTGGCAAAGGCCTGGTGTGATAGTGTCAGAGCTGGCTATGAGTTTCTCACGCATGCAACAGGGGGAGGTGGAAGGGAGGGGGAACTTTCTTCTGTCCCAGCAGTTCCCACCACCGATCACAATCTGCCTTACAGCATCGCCACCCCATCGCCTGACAGAAGCCTCCCAGCCTTTTCTAGGGGAGAGATCGCTTCGATCTCTGCCGTTCCCAAAATTGCAACCAGATGGGCCCCCACTCTCTGGCCGCTCAGCGTGGAGGAGCTCTGACTCAGTCTCCTGCATTCAGATCCAGAAATTCCAGCTCCCTGCAGGACTTCTCCCAGCAGCTCCGTGAGAGGCGGCACAAGGCCGGGCGAGCGCTGGCCACAGCAAGACTTCGTCCCACACCCATAAGCAGGGTGACTAATTGTGCTTGCCAATCCATACGCCAAGCCACGGTGCTGCTCCCTCTTTCTGATGGGGTGAGGCCAGCGGTGCAGGGGATCTCCAGAGGTTTCTTTCAATGGAAATTATTTTATGCTTCTATGAAATTCAATTTCTTGGAAAACCAAGAGAGTGTTACTTGGTAGTGATCAGGCCTGACATGCTGAGTATGGATTGTGGCTTACTCAATTCTTTAAAAGATTCTATTCTATTCTATTCTATTCTATTCTATTCTATTCTATTCTATTCTATTCTATTCTATTCTATTCTATTCTATTCTATTCTATTCTATTCTATTCTATTCTATTCTATTCTATTCTATTCTATTCTATTCTATTCTTCTTCTTTCATATTCCCTTCCTCCCTCCCTCCTTCCTTCCCTCCTTCCCTCCTTCCTCCCTTCCTCCCTTCCTTTTCCTTCCTTCTCCCTCCCTCCCTCCCTCCCTCCCTCCCTCCCTCCCTCCCCTCCCTCCCTCCCTCCCTCCCTCCCTCCCTCCTTCCTTCCTTTCTTTTTATTTATTTCAATAGTTTCTGCACTGACATAGCAGAGAGAGTTTCTACTTGAATGCACTTGAACTAGAAAAATTAATTGTAAATTTTTCCTGCTTCTAAAAACTGGGAAGCCCTGGCTTTTTGAACTTGGCAGCTCAAGGATCACTGTACAGACTGCTGATCCTTTTAGCATATGGCCTTTTACCAGCAAAACCCTGACTTATTTCCAGTAATTTGGCCCTGGTTGCTGATCCAGGCCAACAACCAACCCCGAGGTGTCTATACCAAATTCATTTGGGTCACACATCCAGGCTGCAAACCTTCCCATTGCATAGCATGGCTGTCTTGTTGACTGGGGTGAAAGGATAAAGGGATAAAAGTTGTTACCTCTGCAGATGGTGATGGGGAAAGGTTTGCAGACAGAGCCCTCCTGCCTTCCATATGCAGAGGAAGGTTTTCTCCCCTGAGGTTGCATTGCTGTGGGACAGGTTTCCCCAGCATAACATCAATACATGATGGTCAAACTCAGGCCCGGAGGGATCTGTGCTGTCTCCTCCAGAGCAGGAATCCCTTCCTGTGGTCCTCCACTAGAGGGAAAGCCTGCTGCAGTAAGCCAGCCTCGCAGCTGGGCTGCAGGATCAGTATGGCTCTGCAGACAGCAGCCTGGCTCATCCCTTTGCTAGGAGCTGCAGTATTCTCTTAGTTGGTTTTGCATCCTCTTATTTTGTTCAGGGTTCTCTTTGCTCAGTGTCGTGTCTGTTCATTATTCTCTCCTCTTCCTTCTCTCCTGGGATATATCCCCTCCTGACTGCCTTCCCTGACTGAGGAAGGTCCAGGAGCAGTGCTGCACAAGCATGGAGGAGATTTTGAGAGATGCAGAAAGGAGAGTGACTCTGTAACAGGACCCGTGCTGGTAGGACAAGGGGGAATGGTTTCCAACTAAAAGAGGGGCGATTTAAATTGCAAATAAGGAAAAAAAGAGAGGTGGATGCTCTGTCTCTGGAGCCATTCAAGGTCAGGCTGGAGCGGCTCTGTACCTGGTGGAGCTGTTGGGTGACTCATTGCAGAGAGCTGAACCAGATGGCCTTTAAATGTCCCATCCAACTCATACCATTCTATGGTTCTATGATTCTAAGATCGATGCCTGCATAGGGACAGACAGGAGAACATACTATCTGACACTTCTGCTTCTCAGGGACTACCTGCACCTCTGTATACCTGCACCTCTGTAAGCCTCGGTCTTGGTGTTTCTCAGGAACAAAGTGTATGGGGCTTTGTCCCAGGGCAGGTTTCCCTGCAGGCCCTGGGATTTGCAGTGTGTATGTTGTTCACTTAGGCACAGCTGTTATTTTCCACTTTCCACCAACAGTATTTTTCCAGCTATATCCTTACAGAAAAGCCTCTACTCTGGGCTATAGAGGTTGCATTTGGTCAGAAACATTCCCTCTTTAGAGAGAAGTTAAGGCAGTGAACTGCTATTTTCTCTTTGCCTATGTAAAGTGCCCTGCAATGCTCGGCTAACCACAAGTGGCCGGGGATTGTGTCCCACATCTCATTCCAGGGATGCCCCACTAATAACAGATGTCCTCTCCACACCATCCTGCGTTCCTTGCTCCCATCCCGTGGGCACCGGGGTTGGCCCTGCGGCATCCCCAGCGGTCAGTGGGATGCAGTAAGGTACAGACCACGTCAGTGTGCCAGGAAATGGGAACTCCTGCGGCGTGCACACTGTTTGTGTGATGGGGCAGGCTGGCCTGCATCACCCAGTGCTGTACAGGAACATTCCTGGGTGAGTCTTGGTCAGCACATTGCAATCGCAGCCTGAGCTTGGAGGGAAACCCACACCCTGCTGCAGCCTGATCCAAGCAATCAGCTTTTTCCTCTGGCAATACAAAAGCTCCGTTTTCTCTGTGGTTGCTACTTGGGCAGCTCTGAAAGCCTTTTCTCCTCCCTGGTGGGATGTGCTGCGTGCATGCACTGGCGCAGCTGTGCAGGAGGCTCTGTGAGCTCTGGTGCATGCACACCCAGGGTGGACTTTTCAAAGAGACTCCATTCCCTTGGGCTCACAGTCTTTTCTGCATTAGGTTCCCTCTGATGTTGCAGCCAGTTTTCTTGGCTCTTGTGTTCAGAGCAGAAGCATTCACTCAAAGGGTTTCGAAGAAATCCCGGTGGAAAAGGAGGAATTTTGCATTCCTAGACTCAGAGTTCCTCCAGTCAAAGCAACCCTCTCCAAAACCTGGTTCCATGGGCTGGAGCCATCCTCTTATTGCTCACCCAGGCAGAACTCAGCCAGCATGCGAGGACAGAGCTGGTGGTGCTCACAGAAGGTTTTTTTGTGAATGAGTTCCAGGTGGGGAAGTGTTACTGCTGGGGGAGGCACAGCACGTAACCAAATCACACTTTTGGGTGAAGAGGTATGTTGGAGGCTGAAGGCTTCTTGCTGTGTGAAATAACACAGAATCCTATGGCAGTCCCATCCTGGCTGGGGTTGGAGGACCTTCTGTATCCCTCTGGCTCAGCCTTACGCCAGCCTTAAGCAAACCATGGTGGGGTAGCTCCTGAATTGGAGTGGCTGCTCCTTCATGAAAGGGGAAGTCAGGGAGGTCAGAAAAGCTTTTTAAGGTCTGAGATCTTCTGTTTCTGAGCTCAAATCTGCTGCATACTAAATATAGGACAAAGATGTTAGTAGGATCAGGCAGGATGTCACAGGGAAGATGCTCTCTGGAGCATCACTTTAGCAGCTTGGTATTCTCTACAGATCTTTTTCTCCCTTTCTACATTCCCTAAAGGCACCAGCTCCCTTAGGATCACCCTGACCAGGTGAGGTCAGGAGGGAAGGTGACACTTGGGATTTTCAGGAACATCCCATCACTGGAGATGCTCAAGGCCAGGCTGAACAGGGCCCTGACCTGATGGGGGGCAACCAGCCCATGGCAGGGGGTTGGAACGGGATGATCTTTAAAGTCCCTTCCAACCCAACCTGAAGCTATTCTATAGTTACTACAATTAATGATTATTAACTCTGTGAAAGCCCTTTTCTACCCAGTTGTGATTGTCCACAGGGAGTGTGGAAATTCCATATGTTCTCTTTGCTGTGTCTGCTCTGTGCAATCCTTTCATCACCTTTAACCTTTACATCATCCTTATGTCTTTGTGTTGTTGCTGCTGCTGCTTTTTGCTTTTTTTTTCTGTGGGGAATTTGCCCAGTCCAGGTGCCAGTGCTCACTCTCCTCATTAACCAGGAAATTTTTCTAATGGATTTCAGGTTTTTTGTCGTTGTTATTGTTTTTCTTTTTGAAGTGGGAGGAAATGGGACAGGCTGTGGGTTGTACGTGGCCAGGCTGATTGCATTCCCTGCTCTTACAGACCCACTCGGAAGAGAAGCAGAGGAAGACGAGGACGGGGTGCTGAGAGGCTCTCCAGCAGACTTGACTTTTGCATCAGTGTCTTGTTAACGTTGCAGATAATTTTCTCCTGGAAATAACCAGAAAAATCTGCTTGGGCCAAAACAGTTCAAGAGTTTAGAAAAATGAGGAAAGGAGGGGGCCCTCGGCTTCTTTTGTGAGCATGTGATCCTGGTGTCAGTCCCTGGCATCTCCCGTCCCTATGGGGAAAAGAAAATGTTTGGGCATAATAAAAAAATAGAATAACTTGAAAAACAAACCAGAACAGTGTGAAGTGTCAGAACCAAAGAAAGCAATGGCAGCGCTCCCACTGCTGCGAGCAGGCCCGGGGTTATAGCCTTTCTTCTCAGAATTCACCAGCACGGGGAGGGGACCTTTCTGCAATGCTGAGCAGGAAAAGCCCTCATTTCCCCAGGCAAGACTGTCCCACAGCAGGGTCTGAAATGAGAGGGCTGGGCACTGGGCACCAACAGACGCTGGTGAGGAGTCCTGGCAACTCCCATGCCTACAGGATCAGAGCACTGGGACAATCACAGTGTTACATTCATTATGACTGTCCCCTGCTCACCCAAGTAAAAGAAGGTTCAGAGGCTTTTGCACAAGGTTTCCCATAATGGTTCAATTCAATCAGCTCTTCTCGAGTTTTCCACCTTTATCCCCTTTTGTACACAGAATCGTAGAGTTGCTCGGGTTGGAAAAGACCTTCAAGATCATCAAGTCCAAACGCAACCTAACCATAATACCCTAACTCTAACAAGAATCACAGAATTAAGGCTGTAAAAGCCCTCTAAAATCCCAAAGCCGAAGCCCAACCTCACCATGCTCACTGACCATGTCACTCAGTGCCACACCTTCAGGGACTCCACCACTGCCTGGACAGCCTGTGCCAGTGCCTGGCTGCTCATTTGGAGAAGAGATGCTTCCTAATATCCGACCCAACTCTCCCCTGGTGTAACTTAAAGCCATCACCTCTCATCCTTTCTCTGTTACCTAGGAGCAGAGCTCACCACTTGTATCACCACAATCTCCCTTCTGGGAGTTGTGGAGAGTTATAAGGTCTCCCCTGAGCCTCCTGTTCACCACACTGAACGATCCCATTCTCTCAGCTGCTCCTTGTAAGACTTGTGC